>NC_073408.1:22652647-22895147 GCF_028641065.1 Leucoraja erinaceus | reverse complement strand
GCAGATGCCGGTTTACAAAAAAAAATGCACAAAGTGCTGGAGGAACCCAACAGGTCAGTCAGCATCTCTGGAGAATATGGATAGGTGACTTTTTCTGTCAGACCGAAGGTATCACACCCAACTGGTCTTTACAATTAGATAATCAGCCACAAACTCCTTCTGAAAACAACTGTTTTATATTTGTGAGAAGCGTCCGATTCAGGAACTCCAAACTGCAGAGTGTGTTCCGATCCATCCCAACGTCGGAGTTCCGATCATCCCGGTGAGGGGGCCTGTACATCGGGCCGTCTGTAGCGGCGAATGCGGAGCGTTCTAGATCCCGACCACGGGTGAACAAAAGGTGGAGGACTGACTGAACTTTATTGCCTTCCGTCACAGTGAGGAATGTTGATTCCACCGTGGTGGGTGTTTACCCTAAATTCTATTATGTATTGTGTTCATTTTATTTGTGTGGCTGGATGGTAACTGAAATCTCACTGTACCAATTGATGCACGTGACAATAAATGTGAACTTGAACTTCAACTTGGGAACAAGTGCGAGTGGTCACCAAATATTTGATTCTGGATACTCTGCTGTGGCCAATAATAACAGCAGACATAAATAACCATCAGTGGCCATCTAGGCCAAATGACAGATAAAATGTGTAGGAAGGAAGGGTCTCGACCTGGAACTTCACCCATTCCTTCTCTCCAGAGATACTGCCTGTCCCGCTGAGTTACTCCAGCTTTTTGTGTCTGTCTGCCAAATTACAGTTAATTGGGACTGACTATCTCTGCTTTAGGAGTTTACCCTTTGTCCAAGCAGGGTCAATGCCAGAAAGGATGGCACGGTGAAGCAGCAGTAGAGTTGTTACCTAACAACACCACAGACCTGGGTTTGATCCTGATTAACGGTGCTGTCTGTACAGAGTTTGTACGTTTGCCCTGTGACACAGACATTCTGGGCTGAAGGGCCTGTTCCTGTGCTGTACTGTTCTATATTAATCTCAGTGTCTTCTATTCTGAATAGTGGAGGCTGGCTCTAGGAAATATTTTTCAGAATGTTATATAATTCTATATGTGGAGCAACTGCTCCCTACGCTTCCAAGGTATTTCATTATAGTGTTTCATTACAGATTCACAACCCTCTGACTAAAGACATTTCTCCTCTTTACTTCCTAAAGGAACTGGGTTGTCTGGGTTGGGGAGTCTAAAAACAGCAGGCACAGGTTTAAGATGAAAAGGGAGAAATTTAAAATAGATTTGAGGGTGAGCAGCAGAGAAATGAATACACACAGAGCAGTGAATATCTGGTATGAGCTGCAAGAGGAGGAGGTGGTGAAGATATGATAATTACAGTTTGAAAGGTATTTAAATAAGAAATGCATGGCGGGAAGCAGGCCTTATACAGGCAAATGCAATGAGTCTGAATAGGGATCATGGTCAGCTTGGGCAATTGTGTTTGAAAGATCCATTTTGGTGTTGTATTCCTTGCTATACAAGCCTATGTCGTTCATCTCGGCTCATCAAGGCTTCGGAGTCAAGTTGCAAATACAAGGATGGCGTTAAAGGGAAAGAGAGTATAGGAAAAGTTAAGAAAGACACCGGAATTAATGGAACAGAAAGCTCACAAAGGGATAGGAGAGCATGGCCAAGTGAAATAGGAATCGATGTGAAAGGTGAGGTGAGTAATGGATTAAAAATACTTTATATGAATGCGCAAAATATAAGGAGTAAAGTGGATGAGCTTGAGGCTCAGTTAGAGATTGGTGTATGTAACATTATGGGGAGTACAGAGACATGGCTGCAGGAGGATCGGGGCTGGGAACTAAATATTCAGGGTTATACGTCGGGGGTGGGGTAGCTCTGTTGGTGTGGGATGAAATTCAGTCCCTTGCGGAATTGTAAAGGTAAGAAGACACTAATGTGAGTTATCCACTGACCCCCAAACAGTAGCCTGGATATAGGGAGCAAGTTGCAGCAGGAGTTAAAATTACATGTAACAAAGTTAATGCCACCGTGGTTATGGGAGATTTCAATATGCAGTTAGACTGGGAAAATCAGGTTGGTTCTGGATCCCAAGAAAGGGAGTTTGTGGAGTGTCTCCGGAAGGGAATCCTAGAGCAGCTTGTATTGGAGCCTACCAGACAGAAGGCAATTCTGGATTTAGTGTTATCTAATGAACCAGATTCAAGAATGGAACACTGTTGGGAGATAATGACTTTATTTCCCAATATGTCATCCTGTCTTTATCACTGGAGAATTCCAAGCATGCATTTGCAATGACGAATGAAGGCCAAGTTGCTCTAAGACGACTCATTTGGTCTTTGAAAAGACTAGGCAATGTTTCTTATTCCCTCACTTTATGTCGTTAAGTAGCTCATTACCAGAACATTAACTGAGCCATTCGGTAAGACAACACTTAAATTGAGGGAACTTTTTCCCCTACCAGCAATTATATTGCTTTTAAGTGAGGTTGATCAGACTCAACCAACCAATATAAATATATGTCACTGGATGATATAGCTGACCATATGGTTATCACTTATACCTGCTCCGACCTCGTCTACTGAACCCACTGTTCCAGGCGTGGACTCCTATATATCAGCGAGACCAAGCGCAGGCTCGGCAATCGTTTCGCTGAACACCTCTGCTCAGTTTGCCTAAACCTCCCTGATCTCCCAGTTGCTAAACACTTTAACTCCCCTTCCCATTCCACACTGACCCTCCTGTCTTCCATTGTCACAGTGAGGCCCAATGCAAATTGGAGGAACGACACCTCCTAAATATTGACTTAATTGACAAGTAACCCTTGTTTACCCGCTGTCTCCATCCTTCCCCCTTCCTAGTTCTCCGACCAGTCCCCTTTGATCTTTCCATTTCACACCTTACCTTTCCATATGTCGGTATATCTCTATCCCCTGACACTCAGTCTGAAGAAGGGTCTCGACCCGAACCACCTATTTCTTCTCTCCAGAGATGCTGCCTGTCCTGCTGAGTTACTCCAGCATTTTGTGTCTATCTTCTTATAAAGATTATAGCTAGCTTAGAGGTGGCATAGTTGCACAGCGGTAGAGTTGATCAGCCTTTCAGCGCCAGAGACCCGGGTTCGATCCTGACTATGGTTGCTGTCTGTACGAAGTTTGTATATTCTCCCCATGACTGCGTGGGTTTTCTCCGAGTACTCCAGTTTCCACCAACACTCCAAACTCGTGCAGATTTGTAGGTTAATTAACTTCTCTAATTTATCCCTTGGGTGCAGGATGGAACTAGAGGATGGGTGATCATTGTTCGGCATGGACTTGGTGGGCCATAGGGCCTGTTTACATCCGGTATCTCCAAACTAAACTGAAAATAAACTTGTGCAGATGCTGGTTTAAATCGAAAATGGACACAAAATCCTGGAGTAACTCAGCGGGTAAGGCAGCATCTCTGGATCGAAGGAATGGGCGATGTTTCGGGTCGAGACCCTTCTTCAGACTGATGTCAGGGGAATGGGCAGTACAGATATAAAATGTAGTTGGAGAAAGTAAGACTGGTCGGAGAATTGGGAAGAGGGAAGGGATGGAAAGAAAGGGAAAGCAAGTGCTAGAAGTTAGAGGTCAATGTTCGTACCGCTGGTAACTGCTGTTCCTCCAATTTGCGCTGGGCCTCACTCTGACAATGGAGGAGGCCCAGGACAGAAAGGTCAGCATGAGAATGGGAGGGGGAGTTAAAGTGGTGACCAACCAGGAGATCAGGTAGGTTTAGGCAGACTGAGAGGAGGTGTTCAGTGAAACGATCGCCGAGCCTGCACTTGGTCTCGCCGATATAAACTTGACTTCAACAAAGTTCACAGGTTCTCCTGATGCTAATTCGGTCACGTTGGTTAATTCTGCAGATGCTGAGGCTGGTGCCTCAAAGGTTCATTAACTGACACATTTTATCACATCCTTAAAGGAAATGTACCAAAAGACCATTGCTTCATACAATTGTTGATGTATTGCTGGAATATTGACCATCAACACAGGAGCAAGAGGTCAAGGCTGATGGGTGAGATTGGACACTAAAGGGCCTGTCCCACCAGCATGCGATTGCATGCGTCTAGCGCGACCAAACGGAAACGGAGTTCATGCTAAATTTGCGGTAAGTACGTGGTAAGTACAGACAAAGTTCGCGCAAAGTTCGCGCGTGACGTAATTACCAATCAGCTGGGCAGGAGGCGGGACGACTGAATTTTGGTGTCGCATGGCGTCGGGCGGTGACGTCATCACGTGACACCACGCCGGGCGGTGACGTCATCGCGCAAACCCACGCGCTAGGCGTACGCTGTCAAGACTTTGCGTACAACGTCAAGACGCTGAGTACGACCACAATGCGCCTGGGTGCCGACAGGCCGTTGGCGTGCGAAGATTTTGGCCACTGCTAGAAATTTCGGAGCCCCGCGCGATGTCGGGGCCAGCCCCGCACAACTCCGCGCTTCTAGCTGGGACCGGCCCCGTACGGCCATACAGTGCCCGTACGCCTCAAGCGACCACAAGGTCGCATAATTTGCGAGCCAAGGTTGTGTAAGTGGGACAGGCCCTTTACTTGTGTAGGAAGGAACTGCAGATGCTGGTTTACACCAAAGATAGACACAAAAAGCTGGAGTAACTCTGCGTGCCAGACAGCGTCTCTGGAGAAAGGGAATAGGTTGATTCCCTTTCTCCAAAGATGCTGTCTGATCCGCTGAGTTACTCTAGCTTTTTGTGTCTATCTTTGGGTACTTACTTGTTCAGTTTAGTTAAATGTCACGTGTAGCGAGGTACAGTGAAAAGCCTTTGTTGCGTGCTAACCAGCCAGTGGAAAGACAATACATGATTACAATTGTTTAATAAGAAGGAACTGCGATGCTGGAAAATCAAAGATAGACAAAAATGCTGGAGAAACTCAGCGTGTAAGGCAGCATCTATGGAGCGAAGGAAATAGGCAACGTTTCGGGCCGAAACCCCAGGGTTTCGGCCAGAAACGTTGCCTATTTCCTTCGCTCCATAGATGCTGCCTCACCCGCTGAGTTTCTCCAGCATTTTTGGCCACATGATTATAATCGAGCCATTTTCAGTGTATATATACATGATGAGGGAATAACATTTAGTGCAAGGTAAAGCCAGTAAAGTCTGATCAAGGGTAGATCAAGGATCACCAATGAGGTAGATAGTAGTTCAGCACTGCTCTCTGGTTGTGGTAGGATAGTTCAGTTGCCTAGTAACAGCCTTGTAAAGGCATCCTAGACTCACTGCTCAGTTGTATTAGTAAATAGTAAATAAACTGAACAAGCATTGATGTCCTTGAGCCAGTTGGACAGGTGTTGGACTAAACATGAGCAGCACATAGTGCTCTGAACAAGTACATGTTGTGCACTTAGCTGGGCGACCTCTCTTAACTTAAATGCTGTTTTCTGACTTCTGCTTTTGTGATTCAGTGGATTTGAAGAGAAAGAAAATGGGTAGAAATGTTAGTATACATTTTCAGTAGAAATAGCAGCATGGCAGTGGGAAAACAATGGCATACAGAGGCTTTGAGATAATGGAATCCAAGCCCTTTCTAGTCAAATGGAAAAATAACAACTCCCAGCAAGTCATGGCCTGCAAATGTTTGCCAGAACTAAATACACAGTTTAGTTTAGTTTTAGAGATACAGTACAGAGGCAGGACCCTGCTGAGTCCGAACTGGCCAGCGATCCCTGCACGTTAACACTATCGTGGGTATCATGATAGAAGCCTCCTCGCGGCGATCCCCGGAAACGACGAGACGATGCACTTTGTGTCAATTCTGTCAACATGTTGGATAACGACAGAAGCCAACAGTGAGTTACACGTCGTCTAACACACGAGCAAACGAACACTATCGTACACACACTGGGTACAAACACCCGTAGTCAGGATCGAACCCGCTGTAAGGCAGCAACTCTACCGCTGCGCCACCGTGCTGCCCTTCTTCCACTCTTTGGTGGTGCCCTGAGCCTCAATTCCCAAAAACCTTTCATTGACCACCTTGAATATCTCCCTGCATATAGAATTCTCAAGATTCACAATATTCCCAACAACAGGATTCTTCTGCAATGCACCCCACATCCTTGAGTTTAAACTGTCCTTACCTCCAACACTAATCTTTGTGGCATTCCAGTTAACTTGAGGTTCTATTTATTCCTACCCTCTGAACTCTGAGAGTCAATACTTAAGCTATGCAATATTTTTCATGATCTTTGATACCATTGCAAATAGAAAAAAAGTGGAAGTCTTTTGCAAGATCCATATATGCCGCATCCGCTGCATTTCCTCACCCACCCTGCCACTTACATCAAGGGGGAAGAATGGAATTAATTTATGAATGGTTTCCCATACATATTTTACTTCAGAGTCACGTGAGTGACTACGTGAAGAGCCCGCTCAGCACGGATGCGCGGCATTATGTTCAGCAGTGCAACAGCGGCGCATTGGAAGTCAGGCGCTCCCGCTACAGGTGAAAGAACGGACCGTCAGGTAAGCTCTGAGGTCGGGTTTTCTTTCACAGGGAGCCTTCTGCTTTCAGGCAGAGAAAAAAGGCTCTTGGACAAACCTGTCCCCCGCTTGATTCCACGGAGGAGCGTTCCATCTGGGGAGGGGGGCAGCAACAAGGCGGTAGGACCGCTTACCCGGCGCTCCGCTATTCCCCAACACCGTGCCGAGCCCAGCCCGCTAGCGCCTGAGCAGCGGGCTGGAAGTAAAGCCACGGAAGAGGCGTCCGGCCGGTGGCTTCCGACTTGTCGGACGGGGACGTCTCTCCACCCGCCCGGGGGAGAGACAGCCGCCTGAGCCGCATGGAGCGGCTCCTGGAGCAGGAGCTCCAGCGAGACGCGCTTCGTGAGGGGCGCTCTCGCAGGGGGAGTTCAGGCACTCCCTCCACAGTGCCTTGTGCACTGCCCATTGCTTCCTCCTTACCCGAGGGTAGCTTTGGTGACCAGGACTGGGCTGGTCAAGAAGAGGGGACAATGGCTGAAGATCTCGGGAGTATGCAAGGGGTGCAGGAACAGGAAGAGCTGCTTGGTGTGGTGGACAACTACGTGGCAACCCCACGTGCAGGAGGCCGTTGAAGGCCAAACCAGCGGCCAGCATTAACCACCTCTCCAACAGGCCCCTACAGGAGAGGTGGTCAATAAGGCCTTAGAAAACTGCAGCGGATCCTCAGGCTCCTGACATCAGCCATCACATCGTTTGCTCGTTCCGTGGACAAATACGGAGATGACCACAACCTTCGTAAACAAATCATAAAATCTGCCATAAAATCCTAAATTTGCGGGGTTGTGCATACCCCAGCCACTGAGCCAGACCCACTGCTCTTTGGCAAAAACCTCACAAAGCATATGAAGGATATGGAAGAGGCTTTAAAAAACTTTCAGTCTCATGAGGGCAGGCCCGGGACGAGCAAACCAAAAACAATAATTCCTAAGCAGCAGCACCCCATCGCGTCCATCAGTCGACGTCTACCATATGGGACTGGTGTAAAGCTCGGGGTCCGCATTCTATCCCCGGAAGTCTTCTTTAGACCAGGGCCCAGAGCGGACCCCATGGAAAATGCGCCACCCCCCAACATCACCGCCACGTCAGACGACGTGCAAGACTCGTTGGACCGGCAGGAAACAGAACAATACCCATAACCATGGAGGTAGGTGGGTCTGGTTCCTACCAGCATATAGAAAATAGGGGCTTAATACTAACAGGGGGGAGATTACACCTGTTTTAAGAAGCACGGGAGTCTATCACGAGTGATCAGTATATACTCAATGGCATTAGTGGATACAAAATACAATTCATACTAGAAAAATTGCCACCAGTTCAACATTCACCCCAGAGGGTATTTTCCCTCTCCGTTACAGAAACGAGAGGGACAAGCTGAACTGGTGAGACTAATTACAAAGGGTATCATGGGAAAACATGAACCCTTGGAATTTGTATCAAATATTCATCACTAAACCCAAAAAAGATGGTGGATGTCGCATCATCATTGACGTAACTTCATTAAATATGTTTGTTAAGTATATACATTTCAAAATGGAAACGGTTGTTACTGCCAAACAACTAATTTCCAAAGGATACTTCATGGCAAGCATTGATCTTAAAGATGTTTACTATTTAGTACCATTCACAAGGATCATCGCAGATACCTGAAATTTACCTGGATGGGGCAGCTATGGCAGTTTAAAGCATTACCCAATGGGTTCACATCAGCCCAAGATTATTCACCAAGATACTAAAACCAGCTCTGGCAATATTCAGAAGACAAAAACATATTGTCATGGCATATCTTGATGATATCTTAAATAATAGGCAAGACCATGGAATTGACTATGTTAGCTGTATCAGCTACCAAACAGTTATTCGAAACCCTGGGATTGTCTTACATCCAGATAAATCTAAGTTGAAGCCATCCACAATCATGGACTACTTGGGCTTCACAATTAATTCAGTCTACGTGACTGTAACATTGCCAAGAGACAAAACAGTTGAATTGGCACAATCATGCAACAATTTAATGATTCGGACCTTTGCACTGTCAAAACTTACAAAGAGCAAAGGTACAGGCACCAAAACGACATACAGGTCATTATGATCGTGTCATAAAGTTACCCACTGAAGCAATATCAGAACTACAGTGGTGGGCAAAAAACGTTTGGCATAGTTTCAGCCCTATTATCATCACTAACCCTACGTTAGTTATCCAAACAGATGCCAGTGCTCAAGGCTGGGGAGCAACTAACTCTATATCCAGCACAAGTAGTAGATGGACTAACCCAGAGTCATCGTTACCACTTACACTGGGCATTAATTATCTAGAGATGTTGGGTGACTTTTATGGTTTAAAAGCATATGCACAAATATGCATCACTTGCATGTACGGTTACAAATAGATAATACTACGGTGGTGGCCTACATTAACCATATGGGCGGCATAAAATCGGTATCATGCGACAAGTTGGTCAACACAATTTGGCAATGGTGTGTCGAAAGACATATTTGGCTATCAGCAACTTACCTGCCAGGTAAGCTAAATACAGTGGCAGACACCAGGTCACGTAAATTTAATGACAACATCGAATGGATGTTAAACCCCCAAAAATTTGCAAAAGTTATCAAGCAATATGGCACGCCAGATATCGATTTATTTGCATCAAGGCTAAATCACCAGGTACCTATGTATGTCGCTTGGGAACCAGACCCTGAGGCAGCAGCGGTAGATGCGTTCGCGCTGGATTGGGGAAATTCTTCTTCTATGCATTTCCTCCCTTCTGCCTCATCAGTCGGGGACTACGCACAATACAAATGGACTCTGCTTCAGGTATTTTGATAGTACCCGACTGGCCTACACAGCCATGGTTCCCAATACTCCATGACATGGTTGTTGAAACTCCGATGGTATTCCCCAGTGACCCAGAGTTATTAACACCCAGTGTCGGGCACAAGCCACCCGTGCCATGAAAAAATCAAACTCCTGGGTTGCAGATTCTGCACAAACCACTTCTGGGACTGGGATTATCAGAACAAACCGTCGACACCATGTCAGCATCCCTCCGAACATCCACTAAAAAACAGCACTTGTCCAGCATCAAAAAATGGGAGAAGTACTGCTTGGATACAGGGACCACCTACTCAACCGCTACAGTTACCAATGTACTGGAATTCCTGGCGAACCTTCACCACGATGAAGGACTCAGCTACAGAGCCATCAACACAGCTAGAAGTGCCCTGCCTGTCTATTTAAAACCAGCTCCAGGACAACAGGCCATGGGGTCCCACCCGCTGGTGGTCAAACTAATGAAGGGTATTTACAACTCTAACCCCCTAGACCAAGGTACACCCATATATGGGATGTCAGTGTGGTCCTGACATACCTCAGGGGATGGCCACCAGCCAGATCCCTCAACCTGGAACAATCTATGCTCAAAACACTCATGTTGATGGCACTTGTATCTGCACAGAGGGTCCAGTCACTACATCTATTGCGACTGGACAGCATGCTCACAGCTCCAGACCAGATCTCTGTCGTTATCCAGGGACTGATCAAACAGAGCAGACCAGGAACACCTAATCCAGTCGTGGAATTCCGGGCTTACCCGCCAGAACCACGGTTATGTGCCATGACCCACCTACTATCCTACATAGACACAACCAAAAATATTCGAGGGAGATGAAAAGCCTTGTGGGTCAGTCATAAAAAACCTTATGGTCGGGTGACGAGCCAAACCATTGCGAGATGGCTCAAGCAGGTGCTAAAAGCTGCAGGGATGAACACTAACATGTACAAATCTCATTCCACCAGGGCAGCATACACGTCGACGGCTAAAAGAATGGACGTGCCTATAGACCACATTCTGGCTACAGCAGGATGGTCGGGGGAAAGACCGTTCAGAAACTTTATCATAAACCGTTGGCAAAACCTGTTTTATTTGCAGAAAAGATTTTACAGACTGCAAATATTTAATTTAAGCCCAGGGGAGCAATTTAATTTCTTTGTTGTTATTGTTAAAAAATACCATTGTGTTTTTCTACAAACAGATTAATTGGTTGATTACGATAACACACTTCCTCCCTCAAGGACTTCGGCAGTGCGTGAAGTAATACCTGTTACACAGTTTGAAATCACAGAGCTTTGAAGTCTTCACGTAGTCACTCACGTGACTCCGAAGTAAAATAGTAAGATTAAATGAGAACTTACCAGTTTGAAGTTTGATCTGTATTTTATGAGGAGTTACGATGAGGGATTATGTGCCCTCTGCTCCCACCCTCAATAATATGGGTCAAAATCATAAACTGATGTCTCCTTATCTTTACTATGTTTACTTCAATAACTGTGTCTATCTGTGATTCCACACCGCTGCTTTGAAGTATGCCGCGCATGCGTGCTGAGTGGGCTCTTCACGTAATCCCTCATCGTAACTCCTCATAAAATACAGATCAAACTTCAAACTGGTAAGTTCTCGTTTAATCTTACTATTTCACATTACAAACCCCTTTTATGGATTGTGATAGGTTCTCTAAAGCTGGTTAAATGAGCTACTGCCTTACAGCGCCAGAGACATGGGTTTGATCCTGACTACGGGTGCTGTCTGTACGGAGTTTGTACGTTCTCCCCGAGACCTGCGTGGGTTTTCTCTGAGATCTTCAGTTTCCTCCCACACTCCAATGACGTACAGGTTTGTAGGTTAATTGGCTTGGTATAAATATAAATTGTCCCTAGTGTATGTAGGATAGTGTTAACATGCAGGGATCGCTGGATGGTGCGGATTCGGTGGGCCATGCTGTATCTCTAAAAGTGAAAAACTAAAACTAAAAACTGAATGGTTTACAGTTCCTTATTCTGACTTTCCTTCTTGTTTGAAAAGTGTTGTGATATTTGTTGCTGCCAATCTTGTGGAACAGTTACGGAGTCTGGGGATCTAAGGAATGTTGCAAGCTGATCACTGGTTCATCCATAATCTCTGGTTGAATGCTACGATTCAAGCCATCAGGTCCGACTTTAAATGTTACTCAGTTTACTATTGCTGACCTTACGTTTCGCACTTTCATTAGACCCTTCTATTTCTCTTACTCTTTACGCCCATTACTGAATACAAACACAAAATCTGATTAGTCATAGTCATCGAGTGAACAAATGTGGAAACAGACCCTTCGGCCCAACCTGCCCACACCGGCCAACATGTCGCAGCTACACTAGTCCCACGTGCCCACGTTTGGTCCATATCTCTCCAAACCTGTCCTATCCATGTACCTGTCTAACTGTTTCTTAAATGCTGGGATAATCCCGGCCTCAACTACCTCCTCTGTCAGCTTATTCCATACACCCACCACACCCTTTGTGTGAAAAAATTACCCATCAGATTCCTATTAAATCTTTTCCCCTTCACCTTAAACCTATGTCCTCTCGTCCTCGATTCGCCTACTCTGGACAAGAGACTCTGTGCATCTACCTGATCTGTTCTTCAACCATTTCCTTGTCCCCCATTCCAATTTCTCCTCCAACCGCTTGCAGGAAACCCACCTTTCCTTTTGGGAATCTCTTCCTTTATATATGCTTGAAGAAATGTTAATTGACTTTTATAAAGTATCTTTGGTCTATTAATTAATTGATTTGTTCATTGTTTGCCAATTTCAGTAAACCTACCATTTCTCTTTCAACTATATTTCTCTTTCTCTTAAATTTTGCTTTTCTCTAAAATTTTTAATTTCTCACCAAATGTAAATGTATATCCATTCATACTCGTCATTAAATATTTCTTAAAACATTTGCCATTTCCAACGAACCATTTAGTTTCCTCCATCTACCTTGTAAAACAGGCCACTCGTATCTAGTTAATTGTTTTTGATTCAAGTTTAAGCCTATGGTTTCCAATTTAAGTACATCACTATCAAAGTCAATACAAAATGCTATCACATTATGATCACATCTTCTTCCAGTCAGGCTGCTAATTACCCCAGTGCATGATTCAAGATGTGAATAAACTTGCTTTGTCCTTCAATCCATAACATTTTGCTCCAGGAAACTGCACCAAATGCATTTAATCAACTCATCTCCAAACTGCCTTATTCATTTAATGTTCCCCATCTTAAGTGAAGGCAAAAGCTCCCTTACAATTTGATTTTACCTTTGCATTAAGCTGCCATTCGCTGTTTCCTTTTCTCCGACAGTACAGCTTCTAGTTCTAGTTTCAGACGGCGTGGAAACAGGGCCTTGGGCTTACCATGACCGCGCGACCAGCAATCTCCTCTATGCTACACACGGCGGCACAGCAGTAGAGTTGCTGCCTTTCAGACCCAGGGACCAAGGTTCGATCCTGACTATGAGTGCTGTCTGTACAGAGTTTGCACATTCTCCCTGTGACCATGTGGGTTTACCACAGGTGCTCCGTTTTCCTCCCACACCTCCAGAGACAGACAGGTTTGTAGGTTAATTGGCTTCGGTAAAGACTGCAAATTGGCCCTCATGTTGGAAAGTACTAGTGTATGGTGATCGCTGGTTGGTGCAGGCTCAGTGGGCCAAAGAGCCTAGGTGTCTAAACTAAAGTACTGTACAGGTTCTGTTAGAAACCCTACAAATAACTTCCAACAGTAATTCTTGTCCAAGACCAATATTATTTTGTGATCTTTCAACCAAGAACATTTCTCACGGCAATCTCTTAATTTAGTTTAGTTTAGTTTAGTTTAGAGATACAGGCCCTTCAGCCCACCGAGTCCGCACTGATCAGCAAGCCCCGCACATTAACATTATCCTACACTAGGTACAATTTTTACATTTACACTAAGCCAATTATCCTACAAACCTGTACGCCTTTGGAGTGTGGGTAGATACCAAAGTTCTCTGAGAAAACCCATGCAGTCATGGGGAGAACGTAAAACTCCGTACAGACAGCCCCCATAGTTGGGATCGAACCCGGGTCTCTGGTGCAGTAAGCGCTGTAAGTCAACAACTCTACCGCTATGCCAGCGTGCCACCCAATTCTTCCAATCTTTTTCTGTCTTTTTCGAGCGTCAAAGGCAAATAAATCTTTATTTTTTAATCTTAGTCACCGTGCAACCATGTTTCTGTAATGGCTATTAGATAAAACCCATTGATCTCGATTTGATAAATGGGTTTGATTTAATCCACTTCAGTAAAACAAACACTTAGCATACTCAGTTAAAGAAAACAACTCTACCATTTTTCCTTGATCTGACCCCCTTCCATGGGTCTGGTATATTAAACATCACGCCAACAGCATCCATTACAATTTTACTCAGAATTCAACTCCTCTTTAGAGATACATCATGGAAACAGACCCTTCGGCCCACCGAATCGACGGCGACCAGCCATCACCCTGTACACTGGCACTATCCTACACACAAGGGAGAATTCCCAAAACCCAATTACCCAACAGACCTGTATGCCTTTGGAATTTGGGAGGAAAGTGGAGCACCCGGAGAAAGCCCACGCAGTCACAGGGAGAAGGTACAGCTGTAGACAGCATGGAACCCGGGTCTCTGGC
This sequence comes from Leucoraja erinaceus, assembly GCF_028641065.1. Lineage (NCBI taxonomy): Eukaryota > Metazoa > Chordata > Chondrichthyes > Rajiformes > Rajidae > Leucoraja > Leucoraja erinaceus. The sequence goes on along the minus strand of NC_073408.1, from coordinate 22,881,154 downwards.
GCTGTAAAAGGCAGCAACTCTATTGCCTTACCCACATGAACCCTCCCCGACATACTTTACATCAAGGCTTCCTCGAGATCTTGAGAGACAGGTTCCACTCCCACTCAAGTCAAACCCATCCCAATACCCCTTATTTTTCCAACTCTGTATCCAATAAATCAATTCTCCTGCCTTCTCCCCATAACTGCTGACACCCATACTAATCAAGAATCTATCGATCCCTGCTTTAAAAATATCCATTGATTTGGCCTCCACAGCCTTCAGTGGCAAAGAATTCCACCGATTCACCACCCTCTGACAGAAGAAATTCCTTCTCATCTAATTTCTAAAGGAACGTTCTTTAATTCTGAGGCTTTGGCCTCTAGTCCTAGACTTTCCCACCAGTGGGAACATCCTCTCCACATCCAGGGCAAAGGACTGCAGAGAGATGGAAGCAGCAGTAACACTGGTAGTAATCAGTATAAACACACTCACCAATGCTCAACTGTGGCCAGAGTTCCAGAACTGATCACAAATGTTGGTCCAAACATCTCTCTGAGTGTAGGTCATTCTTTTCACCAATTGTAAATGGAGCTAATCAAAGCATGATCACATCTGATTAGTTTATGCTTTAGGAGGAATATGTCATCCTTATCCAATCCAGCCTCAGCATGAATCATGATCTTCGACAATGTGATTGACAGGTTCACATTATAGGAGTAGAATTAGGCCACTCGGCCCATCGAGTCAACTCCGCCATTCAATCATGGCTGATCTCTGCCTCCCAATCCCATTTTCCTGCCTTCTCCCCATAACCCTTGACAGCTGTTCTAATCACAAACTTGTTTAGCTCTGCCTTAAAAATATCTACTGATTGATACTACCTCTTAAACAACCTTGGCATCCATTGGGAAAGGGGAAAATTCACCCAGTTTGCAATAACCAGAGCAGTTATGCCCAATTAGTACCAATCAATATCTGCTTTCACCAACAGTGTTGTGGTGTATTCAATCCACAGGGTGTTTGCACAGCTTTGTACCAATACTTGGTGAACCTCAGCACAAATGGTCACAATCATGGCACGGTGGCGCAGCGGTAGAGTTGCTGCCTTACAGCGTTTCCGCCTTACAGCGTTTCCAGCGGCGGTAGACCCGGGTTCGATCCTGACTATGGGTGTTTGTCTGTACGGAGTTTGTACATTCCCACTGTGACCTGCGTGGGTTTATTCCGAGATCTTCGGTTTCCTCCCACACTCCAAACACGTACTGGTTTGTAGGTGAATTGGCTTCGATAAAAGTGGAAATTGTGTGTGTAGGATAGTGTTAATGTGCGGGGATCGCTGGTCAGTGCGGACTCGGTGGACTGAAGGGCCTGTTTCTACGCTGTATCCCCAAACCTAACAACCAAACTTAATCCACTGCCACTTAGAATAGCCACTGGACGAGGCATGGTCACCTGACAGATAGATGTAACAAGGAAACATAATAAGGAGTAAGCCATTGAGAACGGAGACGAGGAAACACTTTTTCTCACGGAGAGTGGTGAGTCCGTGGAATTCTCTGCCTCAGAGGGTGGTGGAGGCAGGTTCTCTGGATGCTTTCAAGAGAGAATTAGATAGGGCTCTTAAAAATAGTGGAGTCGGGAGATATGGGGAGAAGGCAGGAATGGGGTATTGATTGGGGATGATCAGCCATGATCACATTGAATGGCGGTGCTGGCTCGAAGGACCGAATGGCCTATTCCTGCACCTATCGTCTATTGTCTATTGTCTAGTGAAACATGACAACGAAGACGGGTCCCAACCCGACACTTGTGGGCACAGCAGAGGAGTTGCTGCCTTACAGCGCCAGAGACCCAGGTTCGATCCTGGCTACGGGTGCTGTCTGTACGGAGTTTGTACATACTCCTTATAACCGCGTGGGTTTTCTCAGGTTGCTCCGGTTTCCTCCCACATCCAAAAGTCGTGCAGGTTTGTAGGTTAATTGGCTTCTCTAAATTCTCAATTGCCCCTAGTGTGCAAGACCGTGCTAGTTTTCGTGTGATCGCTGGTCGGCACAGACCCAGTGGGCCGAAGGGCCTGTTTCTGCGCTGTGTCGCTAAACTTAAGTCTAAAGTCACCCATCCTTTTTCTCCAGGGCTGGTGCCCGACCCCACAGAGTTACTCCAGCACTTTGTGTCTATCTCTGGTATAAACCGGCATCTGCAGTTCCTTGTTTCTATAACGTGGCTTAATTTGTTTGAAAGTAAGGCAGCAGTAAAATGCTGCAATCTTGTCTCACTCTGCAGAAGAGGTTCTTTGCCTAACACACAGGAGCCAAGTTACAGTTGTAACGGGCGCTCGGGGACTCAGCTGCAAGACCATTCTCTCTTTCAGATTTGCTCAAACAAAGGACAAGTGTTCTAATCCATCCTTTTACAGGAAATAGGTCCCAGCCTCATCAAAATTCTCATACAATGTTCAGAAAAAGGAATGAGAGTTCAATGTCATGGGGGCCATTGCCGTTGCTGCCGCCTCTTATCTCTGACTCTTAAAACATTTTTAAAATATAATTGTTAAAATTTCCTCTTGATTCAATGCAATCATCATTTCACTCATTGGATATCATTTGTCTATGAAATAGACGGAGGCTTGTTCCTGTTTATCTGAAGGATTGCAGCGTTCCTTTCACGCTGAGTCGTGGCTTTATTCTCCCTGCTAATAAAGGCAGCGAACGTGAAGGTTTATTAATGAGGAGCCTGTCAATAATGGAGCGGCAGGTCCTTGTATCGACGTGCTTCAAATGTCATGGCTGAGAGGATGTTCTGTTCATCAAAAGGCCCTTCCAACCTGAAATGTGTGCCTTGTGCCAGCCCACGCTTTGTGTGTTGAGCTTCCTTCAGTGATAATCTCCTCGGCAGGCTTCCGCACAATCTACTGCTGCGTACAATGCATTCAGTGTTGGACACAAAAACTAGCAAACGTCTCTCTGCTAGCCACCTGAGTTCACCAGCTAATCGAGCCTGATAGGTGGGGTCATGGGATAATAGGAATAGGGTCCCGCTGAGAGGGGGTCTGGAGATAGCAGAGAAGGTCTGGCCTGGGATAGGGGTTGTATTAGGACCTTGGGTTTTTGGTCAGTTATTATTATGCACAGGGAGTCAGCACTCCAAGAGTCAAGTCAAGTCGCACTGATTGTTGTTACCACCAGAGGGCACCGCACGATGGCTGCCTCGCCAACAGTCTGTCTTCAACTTTTTCCTTCTTTGTGTTTTTAGTTTGGTGTGAAATGTATGTTTTAGTTTATCTTTAGTTTTGTATTATGTAGGGGGAGGTGGGCGGGTGTGGGGGAAACTTTTCTTATCTCTTTCCTCGATGGAGATGCGACTTTTTCCATGTCGTATCTCCGTCCGCACTACGGCCTAACATCGTGGAGCTGACGGTCCCTTGCCGGGACTTCTAGAGCTCCAAAACCGCGGAGCCTGCGGACTTAACATCTCGGAGCGGGCGATCCCGTTGCCAGGGGTCGGCCATTGGTGCTCTAACCTGCGGACTTTAACATCGTGAAGCTCGCTGTCCCTGGTTAGGGACCGAATTGGGGAGCTCCTAGCCACAGGAGTTTCAACCGCCCCGTTGCTGGAGCTTAGACCGCCCCGACGTGAGAGCTCGATCGCCGGCTGCAGATGGTTCGACTCCCCCGACCGCGGGAGGAAAGGAGGAATGAAGATAAGACTTTATTGCCTTCCATCACAGTGGGGAATGTGGACGAGTCTCTGTGGTGGATGTTTATGTCAATTTTTTGTAGTTGTGTGTGTTATTGCTTTTTTGTTATGACTGTGTGGCAAACCAAATTCCTTGTATGTTGAGAAACATATTACGATTATGATTATACGCGCAAGTGCAGAGAGGCACTGGTACAATGAAAAACTGCTGCCTGCAGCACCAACAGTTGATCTCAGCCAACACACAAAAACATAGTTAAATCACACATGACTTACAAGTCTGTGAAAAGGTAAAAAAATGGGCAAACAAAATAACAGGACATTAGTGCAAAAATACACAAGTAGAAAACAAGTCCACCGTCATAAAAGGTGATCCACGGTGTCCTGTTGCTCAGGTAGGATTAACTTCTTGCAGATCAGGTAAGGAACCTGATAGTTGCAAGAAAGACCATTCTTGCACCTTGTGGTGGGTGACTCCAGGCTTCTGTATCTTATACCCGATGGTGGCAGCGAGAAGAAGAGATGGCCTGGATGGCAGGGATCCTTGATGATAGATGCCTTCTTCTCGAGGCAGCACCTCATGTAGATGCTTTCCATGCTGGGGAAGACCATGTCTACCACTCGGGCCTAATCTACCACTCTTTTCCCCCATTACCTTAAAGCTATGCCCTCTATTCTTTGACATTTCGACCCTTGAAAAAAGATTATGATCTTCTACCATATCTATGCCTCTCATAATGGTTTAAAAAGGAACTGCAGATGCTGGAAAATCGAAGTGAGACAAAAATGCTGGAGAAACTCAACGGGTGAGGCAGCATCTATGGAGCGAGGGAATAGTCTGCACCCCAGCGGTATGAACATTGACTTCTCTAATTTCAGGTAGTCCTTACTTTCTCCTCTCCTTCTCAGCTCTCCCTCAGCCCTCTGGCTCCACCTCTTCCTTTCTTCCTCCCGCTTCCTATATACTTTCCCTTTACATTCAACCTCCCAGAGTGTAGCACCTTGTACTTGCTTGGATTAAACTCCATCTGCCATTTTTCCGCCCACATCTGTAACTGGTCTGTATCCCGCTGTATCCTTTGACAGCCTTCCTCATGGTCCATTACGCCGACAATGTTGATCTTGTCTGCAAACTTACTACCCGACTGCTTCACCTATACATCTAGGTTGTTTATATATCACAAACAATGGGGGAATCAGTATCAGATTGCTGTGGAACTCCGCTGGTCACACACGCCCAGCTGGAATAACTCACTTCCATCCCTAACTTCTGTCTTCCATGGCCAGGGGCACTCACGCACCAAGTCACTGCGTGTCCCTTGCATGTTAATGGATCTTCTGGATCAACCTACCATGATGCCTCACTAAAACCCACGTAGACACCATCCACTGTCCCACCCTCACAAAATCATTTCATCACCTCCTCAAACACCTTGATCGTTAGTTCAAGATGATCTCCCATGGGCAAAGTCCCCAATCATCCCATTCTCTTCCAAACGCAATTATATCCTATGCAAAGGATCCTATACAATAGCTTCCCGACGTGCGTTCACTGGCCTATAATTACCTGGATTATTATTACTTCTTTTGTTAAACAAAGGAACAACATTGGCTACTCTCCAGTCCTCTGGGTCATTGGCTGTTGTTAGAGTGGACACAAAGATCTTCTCTAGCCTCGAAAATGGTCACAAAATGCTGGAATAACTCTGCCGGACTGGCAGCATTTCAAGATAGAAGGATTCGGTGATGTTTCGGGTCAAGACCCATCTTCAGACTGCTTCTGCAGTTCCTTCCTAGACCAGCATCTGCAGTTCCTTCCGACAGACATCCTCTCTAGCTGTTTCTACCATAGATCCTCCTTAGCTACCCCTTTCCCATCAAACGCTCCAAGAGTATGTTGGCTCTGCCCGAGCCAGCTGCCTGCCCCTTTTCCGGGGTTATGTCCGTGCCTGGGTGGTACTGGAGAGGGACTACGCGCATTCTGTCCACAGGCACCCTGGGGGTATTCAAGGACCCTTGGGCACCGAGAGGGGTTGAGTGTATCCAGAACAAGGATTGCAATATATTTGTTTAGTAGTTTACTTTGTATATTTGTTTAGTCTTGTACTATGGTGGTGGATTCTGTTTTGTTTTATTATGTTGTAAATACTATTCTAATGTATGAATACATATTTTTGATTAAAAAAAAAAGTTCTGTATCTTTTCATAAAGTCTTTGCTTCTGCATTCTTCTAAATTCTAGAGACTGTAATGAGACAGTTACACATTGAAATGTTAGAGTTGCCATCCTAGGCACCAGCTTGGTAAATCCATTGAAACCCCCTCAAAATGCAAGTAGATGAGAATGTGTATTCTCACCGATGCCCTTGGGAAATGTAGTAAGATATCATTACTTTTGTACCCAAATGGCGGTGGTCCGCCATAGATTAATGGGCCTGTCCCACTTAGGCAATTTTTTAGGTGACTGCCAGTGACTAGGACAATGGAATTCACCAAAGTCAGCACTGGCAACAACCTATGTCACCCGGCGACCACCTGTGCTAACCTGGCGGCAACCTACGACAGCCCGTATTGTCACCACTCTCGCCGCAAATTTTTCAACATGTCGAAAATTTTTCGGCAGTCGCCTGTAGTTGCCTAAAAAAATCGCCTAAGTGGGACAGTCCCATAAGTTAGCATGTGATAGACTTGCATAAAAACATGTGCGTGGGAGAAATTGAGGTGGGGAGGCTATTTTACATGAGCAACCATACCCTCTGGGTGGATTCCAGTGGCACGGTAAGACGTTACAGCTGGAAACTTCCTGGGCTGCAGTGGATGGCCATGTCTCCCTCCGTGCTTTGACGAAGTTTAACAAATAAATCTGTGAATTTTGCTGCCACAGAAGGCAGTGGAGGCCCATTCACTGGATGTTTTCAAGGGAGAGTTAGATATAGCTCTTGGGGCAAACAGAATCAAGGGATATGGGAAGAAAGCAGGAACGGGGTACTGATTTTGGATGATCAGCCATGATCATATTGAATGGCGGTGCTGGCTCAAAGGGCCGAATGGTCTACTCCTGCTCCTGCTGTCTATGTTTCTATGTTTCTCTGCCCTTTGCCTTCCACAGTGCGCTGCTGAGCCGCCTTCCTGGCCGTGGAACCCTCAGTACTCAAATACTCTTTCATTAAAGCAACGAAACAACTTAACTTCCAAACTGTTCGTCGCACTTGCACGTTAACTTTCGGCGACTTGTAAACCATGAAACCGAGGATCCTTTGATCATTAGCTTGTCCCAATCTCTCACCGTTAAAGGAAAATCAGCCTTAGTGTTTCTTTCACCACAGACTATCATCTCACATTTTCCCATTTAGCAAGCCTACCCACTCACTCAGCTGGTATATATTTCCTTGTAACCTCTTCCCAGTCTCACTATCACTCCCACTCCCTTGGATTTGTCTCAACAGTAAACTATGAAAATGTTCCGTTTGATCCTTGAAACACAATCATTGATATAGATTGTAGTAAATAGTTGGTGTAAGGTAACCGAACTTGTTATACAGCATCCCAGTAATCAGAAGACAGACATTCAGTGAACAGACAATCAGAAGACAGACACTGAAGTAAATCAGCGGGACAGGCAGCATCGCTGGAGACAAGGAAAAGGTGACATTTTTGGTCGGGACCCTTCTTCAGAAGGATAGTCAGGGGAGAGGGAAACTAGGGAAAAGAAAATGTACGAAGAACAAATGAATGAAACGTGGTTGTAGAACGGAGAGCAGGAGGAATCACAGAGGGGGTACTCAGAGAGAGAATGTTGCCGAACTCTCATCGGAGAGCTCCTTCAAAGTAGGTAGACAAAAATGCTGGAGTAACTTAGCGGGACAGACCGCATCTCTGGATAGAAGGAAGGGGTGACGTTTCGGGTCTGAACAAGGGTCTCGACCTGAATCATCACCCATTCCTTCTATCCGGAGATGCTGCCTGTCCAGCTGAGTAGCTCCAGTAATTTTTGATTATATTCGGTGTAAACCAGAATCTGCAGTCCCTTCCTACGCGTTCTTCAAAGTAGACATACCTTGAGGAGATTTTGCAGTGGAGTAGACAAAATGTGGAGGAAGGCACTCTCTGACAAGTTCTGCAACACCTTCTCTCACTACTCCCACCCTGTGAACCCTCCTGCTGTCTGGCACTATGACCACGTTTCATTTGTTTGTTCTTGGTACATTCTCATATCTCTACTTCCCCTCTTCCCTAACTCTCAATCTCAAGAAGAGTCTCGACACAAGACGTCACCTATACTTTTTTTCTAGTGATGCTGCCTGACCCGCTGAGTTACTCCAAGCATTGTGTGTCTATCTTCAGTGTAAACCAGCATCTGCAGTACCTTCCTAGAAACAAATCAGACCCCGCTAACCTGAGAAAGGCCTGTTATTGGACAGTCTGAAGAAGGGTCTCGACCCAAAACATCAACCATTCCGTCTCTCCAAAGATGCTGCCTGTCCCGCTAAGTTACTCCAGCTTTTTTTGTCTGTCTTCTGTTATTGGACACAGTTGTGAATGTAGCCCAGCCAATCACACAAACCAACCTCCCCTCCATGGCCTCCATTTATACCACACGTTGCCACGGCAAGACCAGCAGCATAATCAAGGACGAGTCGCCACTTCATCTTTTCCCTTCTCCCATCAGGCAAAATGTATAGAAGTATGAAATTGCACAACTTAGGGACAGTTTCTTCCCCGCTGTATTCAGGCAACTGAATCGTCCTACCACAACCAGAGAGAAAGTGCTGAACTACTTTCTATCTCTGGTGATCCTCAGACTAACCTTGATTGGACTTCACTGGCTTTACCTTGCACTAAACGTTATTCCCTTATCATGTATCTATTCACTGTAAATGGCTCGATTGTAATCATGTATTGTCTTTCCGCTGACTGGATAGCACGCAACAAAAACTTTTCACGGTACCTTGATACAAGTGACAATAAACTAAACTGAACTTATTCCTACTCTTTTTGGCATCTGGATTTATTTGCTCAAGTCATCGGGGAAAGTTTTAAATCTATAAACCCCTTCATTCAGAATCTTAATCTCAATGTACATCACCTCCGATTCCATGTGGGCTTTTGCCCAGCAAGTTCTAGCTCCAATATAATGGCCTGTACTGTTTGAAGGACAGTTACTTGCAATTAAATTACTCATAGAGTCAAACAGCATGGAAACAGGCCCTTCGGTCCAATTTGCCCATGCCAACCAAGATGGTCCATCTACACTAGTCCCAACTGCCCCGTTCGGCCTATATTCCTCTAAACCTTTCCTAACCACGTACCAGTCCAAATGTCTTTTAAATGTTATTAATCTGCATAAATAATATCAAAATGTGCATCTTACACCATGTGATGTTTCCGCACTCATTATTGGATACCTCCTTCCTCCTGTTGCCCCTAGAGGGGGGCGGGAACTAACTTGGCACTCTAGGTGAATCATACAATGAGTCTCTCATGGTGATTAGCATCAGTTTAATATTATTAAATCGTATTTTGGAACTTGTATAAACTGCATTTTGTGGTGGGATTTCTTGAATCCAGCCCCTTCACTACTAAAGATGGTTGTGTGTTATGAAACAATGGCCTGGATATTAGTTTAGATTAGTTTGGAGACACAGAATAGAAACGGGACTAGAATTGCGTCATTCTTATTCTGGGAGAGGACAGGTATTGAAGCATCTGAAATATACAAAAGCTTCAATGCACAACCTCCAGATTGAAAAACAGCTTCTTCTCTGCTCTTTTCACACTCTTGAACAGATCTCACATACGCTAAGGAGGTATCCTGATCTTCCAATCTACTTTGTTCCGGTTCTTACACTTTATTTTGTTTCAAACTGCGCTTTCTCTGTAGCTGTAACACCATAGTCTGCACTCTGTTTCATAACTTATAGGAGCAGAAATAGGCCATTTGGCCCATCAAGTCTACTCTGCCATTCAATCATGACTGATCTATCTCTCCCTCTCAACCCCATTCTTCTGCCTTGTCCCCATAACCCCTGACACCTGTACTAATCTAGAATCTGTCATTCTCTGTTCCCTCTACCTGATATACTCATGTATGATCCTGGAGCTCCGTTGAGCTGAGATCGCCGGGTAAAACATCGCGGAGCTGCGGGACTGTGGAGCGACCAGCTGCGGACGGTGGCGCTGAACTTTACACCGGGAGCCTGGGATCTCTCGATGAGATCGCCAGTTGTGGAGCTCCAACCGGCGCGGCCTTGTCGGCTTCGGAAGCCGCGGCCTCCAGTGTGGATGCGGCCGTTCCAGGGTTCCCAAGCTGCTGGGAGGACTCGACCGACGCCGGAGCAACATCACCCGGTGAGAACGGCCTGGAACATCGGGCCTCCGTAGAGGCAACTGTGGAGGCCTCAATAGGCCCGACTACGGGTGAACTGGGGTTGGGGACTGGACTTTGTGCCTTCCCCCATGGTGGGAGCCATTGTGGGGGGATGTTCTTTGTGTTTAAGACTCTTATTGGTGTTATGTCTGTATTCTTTTTTTCGTGTGCTGCAAAATGGCAAAAAGCATTTCATTTCACTACACCTGGGTATATGTGAATGTGACTAATAAAATACCTTTGATATCTTTGATTTGAATGGATGGGATGACTGGCCTGGATAGCATGCCGAACAAAGTCACTTTCACTCTATCTCAGTTCATGACAATAATACATCAATACCAATACTAATAGAAGTCCAGTGTAGTGGGCAGTTGCGTAACATCTGTAGGAACTGCCTTACTAGTGAAGTCAGTCTCCCTTGAATCAATGTTTGAACTGACTGCAACTGTCTTGACAGCTGTGTGAAAGTTGTTGCAAAATTGTTTCCCCTGAATGTGCCTGATAGTGTTCACAAACTCTGGTTTCAGCAGTCTGAAGAAGGGTCTCAACCCGAAATGTCAACCATTCCTTCTCTCCAGAGATGCTGCCTTTTCCGCTGCATTACTCCAGCATTTTGTGTCTATCTTTGGCCTAAGTATCAATTCTCAAAGTGGATTGGAGGCCACAATGGGAAATAAATATTATTAATTCATAAATTCATAAATTCTCAAAGCAGAATTAGGCCATTCGGCCCATCAAGTCTACTCCGCCATTCAAGCATGGCTGATCTATTTCTCCCTCTCAACCCCATTCTCCTGCCTTCTCCTCATGAACCCTGACACCCATGCTAATCAAGAATCTGTCCATCTCTGTCTTTAAAGTATTATTTACCCTTATATGATGCCAGGCTCTTTCCAGCCCTCCTGTTCACCTTATCTTTCATCCAGGCCAGGAACCAACAAAACTGGTGCCGAAAATTCAATCCTCTGTTGACAAACTGCTTGTCAAGGTCAGTATGTGATGGCAGGCAACACATTGATTATATGTAAATCCATAACCAGTAATGCAATTTCTTGGTTATTGTCGTGTGAAATAGATGGAGGCTGGTTCTTGTATTCAGTTTGTGAATCTGGATGTGAAAAGAGTAACTCCTGAGATTACATCTTTAACATTTCTGTAAAATAGGCGGGTTGATAACATGGAAGCTACAGGCACGCTACCATCAAATAAACAGGAGCAGCCAGTTTGTCTGTTCCTAGTAAGGTTAACTGAAGGGTCCATATTGGACAGTCCAGCAGAGACAGCTCTTATTTATAGATCCTCGAGATTCTTCACATGCTGCAAAGAGGGCAAAGAGGGTCTTAGTTTAAGACCACTTTCGAAAGATGGAAGCTTTGAAAGCCTCAACTCCTTTAGCACAACAGGCTTGACTTTTCTGCTCAGGTCTTTGGAGAGAAACTTAAATCTGCAACCCTTTCACACGGAACAATGTTTGCAACTCACTAAATTGTGGATTTTAGCAAAGGGATTAGCTTTTAGAGAGATACAGCGTGAAAACAGGCCCTACGGCCCACCGAGTGTGGCAACTAGGTATGAACCCCTGGACACTAGCAATATCCTACACACGAGCGACAATTTACAGAAGCCAATTAACCTACAAACCCGAAGATAGACCCGAAAAGCTGGAGTAACTCAGCAAGTCAGGCAACATCACTGGAGTCAAGGGATAGGTGATGCTTTGGGTCGAGACCTTTCTTCAGACTGAGATTCAGGGGAAAGGGAAACAAGAGATATAGACGGAGATGTCGAGCGATGTCGAACAAATGAATGAAAGATATGCAAAAAAGTAACAATGATAAAGGAAACAGGCCATTGTCAGCTGTGTGCTTGGTGAGAACGTGTTACAGACAATGAGACTCAACAAGACGACTTTGAAGCTGGGACGACTTGGGTGGGGGAGGGATGGAGAGTAAGGGTAACCAAGTCACAAAATGCCCTAAAATGCTGGACTAACTCAATGGGTTTGGCAACATCTCTGAAGAACGTGGATAGGCGATGTTTTGGATCAGGTCACAGAAGAAGTGTCCCTACCCAAGAATGAAGGGGGGAGCTGGTGGGGGCTGCCAGTGGCCACAGCCGATGACACCGCAGTGAGCAGAAGATAAAACTGTTCAATAAACATTCTTGTGGCTTTGTCAATGCCAGAAAGCTGGCCACTCTTGTGTACTGCCTAGATGAAGTCATATGACTTTATAATAATCATAATCGCAATTTACTAGCCAAATATGTTTTGCAACATACGAGGAATTTGGTTTGCCATATAGTTATACAAAAAAGCAACAAATCACACAACTACACAAAACTTTGATATAAACATCCACCACAGCAGCTTCTCCACATTCCCCACTGTGATGGAAGGCAATAAAGTAATCTTCTCCCCTCCTTTTCTCCCGTGGTTGGGGGAGTCGAACCATCAACAGTCGGGGCGATTGAAGCTTCCGCAGCCGGCGATTGAAGCTATCAAGTCGGGTCGATGGAAGCTCCTGTGATCGGGGCGGTCAAAGCTCCCGCAGCTTGGAGCTCCCGAAGCCGGTCACCATGGTTGGAGCTTCCGAGATCGATCGCTGGCAAAGGGATCACGAGCTCCATGATGTTTAGTCTGCAGGCTCCCACAGTTGGAGCTCCCGAGGTCCCAACAAGAGGCCACCAGCTCCACGATGTTAGGCCGCAGTGCGGGCGGAGATAGGACACGGAAAAAGTTGCATCTCACCTCCAGGAAAGTGATTTTAAAAGTTTACCCCAACCCCCTCCTCCACCATATAACACAAAACTAAAGATAAATGAAAACATACATTTTACAAAACTAAAAACACATTGAAGGAAAAAGACAAGACAGACTGTTGGCGAGGCAGCCATCGTGCGGTGCCCCCTGGTATCTTATCTACACATTGATTGATTGATTGATTCATTCATTCATTCATTCATTGACTGAGTCATTGATTGAAAGATACAACAGGAAAATAGCCCTTCGGCCCACTGAGTCCACGCCGATCATAAACCACCCATTCACAATAGTGCTATATTATCCGACTTACTCATCCATCCCCTACAGACCGAGGGAAATTTACAAGAGGCCAATACACCCAAATACCCACAGGCCTTTTGGGTGTGGTAGGAAGCCAGGGCACCCAGTGGAAACCCACGCGTTCACAGGGAGAACGTAGAAACTCCACAAAGATAATACCTGAGATCAGGATCAAAGTTGGATCTACCATCTGTGCCACTGTTGCTATTCGTGATATTATGATCATATCCTACACTTTAAAGGTGGACAAAAATACTGTGGAAACTCAACGGGTGAGGCAGCATCTGTGGAGCGAAGGAAATAGGTGACGGTTCAGGTCAAGACCCTTCTTCAGACTCCTTCTTAAATATATCCCACACTTTAGTTTTGTTATGTTTAGTTTAGTGATACAGCATGGAAACAGGTCCATCGGCCCACAAAGTCCATACTAACCAGCGATCCCCACAGATTAACATTATCCTACACACACATTAGGAATAATTTCTTACACACACCAAACCAACCAACCTACATACCTGTACGTTTTTGGTGTGTGGGAGGAAACCGAAGATCTCGGAGAAAACCCAGGCGGTCACAGGGAGAACATACAAACTCCATACAGACAGCACCCGTTGTCGGAATCGATCCCGGGTCCCTGGCCCTGCAAGCGCTGTAACACAGCAACTCTACCGTTGTGCCACTGTGTTGCCACTTCATGACATAATGAGCATTATCCCATGAGTACACCTTGTCCATTCGCTCCAGCTCACTCACTGCCTAAATTATACTGATTAAACATTTATCAGGAGAGATTCTTCTCCTTTGACCCTTACTTTAGTATAATCACATTACTGAGGCGTTGCCCTCACCCAGTTTCACCACTCTACAGCTCTTGTGTATATAAACATAGAAACATAAAAAAATAGGTGCAGAAGAGGCCATTCGGCCCTTCGAGCCAGCACCGTCATTCATTGTGATCATGGCTGATCGTCCCCAATCATGAACCCGTGCCTGCCTTCTCCCCATATCCCTTGATTCCACTAGCCCCTAGAGCGCTATCTAACTTTCTCTTAAATCCATCCAGTGTTTTTGCCTCCACTGCCCTCTGTGGCAGAGAATTCCACAAATTCCCAACCTGGGGTAAATTTACCTCAGTGGGTAAATCATGCCTACCCAGGGGGTAAATTTGTTGATTCTGGATTTGTACATTTTTTCTCATTGACTGACTATGTTTGGTTCTGGTATACTGGTATCTGTTCATCATTAGTTGTTCGTAAATAAGTGAAATAACATTGTTATGTGCTATTAAAGTTGCCAGGGGTAAAGGGGACGAAAAAGGTTGGGAACCCCTGGTTTAAGTGAACTCCATCTATCCCACTGGACTTCATGAGTTTTTTTTCAAGTTACAACATGGACGACTCCTACTCATTGACGGCAACTCTGGTTTCCATACCATTATCCCATCCAAGTTCACCCCTCTACAACTGGAGGATAGGTGACAAATCATCATCTACGATAATCCTCAATGCTGGTGCCCCACAAGGATGTGTTCTCAGCCCCCTTTTATACTCCTTATATACTCATTACTGTGAAGCCAAATACCAACCCAACTCAATATACAAATGTGCAGATAACACTACCATAGTGGGTGGGATATCAAATAATGATGAGACGGGGTACAGGATGGAGATTGAGAACCTCATAACCTGGTGACAAGACCACAACCACTCACCCAATGGCAGGAAGACAAAGGAGATTATGATCGACTTCAGGATTCAAAGTGATACACATTCCCCAGTATACACTGATAGCACCATAGTAGAGACGGTGAAAAGTTTCAGGTTCTTCAGAATACATACAACACCAATTTGTCCTGGACCTTCTACATGGAAGCTATGGCCAAGAAAGCCTTTGAACTATCTTTAATTAGACATCAATGTTATATCTTGCTCTGAATGTTGTAACCTTTATCCTTCATCTGGGCTCTGTGGATGGCTCGATTATATTCATGTGTTCAATCCGCTGACTGGACTGCAACAGAAAGTTGCAACAGAAAGCTTTTCACTGTTCCTTGGTACATGTGACAATAAAAAACTAAATTAAACAAAAATAAACTAAACTAAACTATACTATATGGGCAGGAAGGAACTGCAGATGCTGGTTTACGCTGAAGATAGGCACATAATGCTCTAACTTCAAGTAACCCTTGCTTTCCCTCTCTCTCCATCCTTCCCCTATCCTAGTTCTCCAACTAGTCTTACTGTCCTCCTGATTACATTTGATCTTTGCCTACTTCGTTGTCACCTTCCCCAAGCTAACAATGATCAATTCTACATTTCCCTTGGATTTTCACACCTCAACCTTCCATATGTCTGTGTCTCCCTCTCCCCTGACTCAGAGTCTGAAGATGGGTCTCGACTTGAAACGTCACCCATTCCTTCTACCCAGAGATGTTGCCTGTCCCGCTGAGTCACTCCATCCTTTTTTCAAACTAAACTAAACTAAACTATACTAAACTAAACTAAACTAAACTTAGATTCAGATGTCTGACCCAATCCTTTCCATTCCCCATGGCCTTGAATTTGTATAATAATCAGTTCATATCTCCAGAAGCCACCACCAGTAGGAGGACCCAGCTGGGAACCTCCACTCTCAGAAGAACCAGTAACATCTCCTCTAACCTCAGATGTTGACACGCCCGAGGCACTTTGTGCATGTAGTGAATCACCAGCCAAGAGTGGCTGAGTCTCGGATTGGAAAGACCAGTGACCAGGAGAGCAAACTTGAGAGCAAACACTATGACTATAGAAGACTCAGAAGTGAACTGTAGTTGGCTGGCTTGTGGATGATGAGTGTGCACCTTGAGATGCATTGGGATGTTGTTTGGCCAGTTGGAAACCACACATAAGATGGGGCAGTCCAACTGTAACCTTGCACTTGGAGACCATTCTTTCCAACTGCCCCATCTCATCTCTCACAGATTCTACCACTGTCCAGCATGGCGGAGTAGACTTGATGAGATGAACGGCCTAATTCTACTTCCATCCTTTATGACCTTATGACCCTATGAGCTACTCCAGCATTTTGTGTCTACCTTCGGTTTAAACCAGCATCTGCAGTTCCTTCCTAAACCTTGTGAGGTTTCTCTGGAGGGCATCTCTGGAGGATATGAACCACTTGGTTACTCCAGCACTTTGGTGTATTTCCCTCTAAACCTTTCCTGTCAATGTCCCCCAATTCTCCAATGTGCATGCCGGCGAACTCTCTGCCCTATATCGTCCACCAGCTTGGTCATCCATAACCATTGAAGCTCCCTGTTCCATGATTGAAGGGCCTTTATGGATGTTACAGCATTCCAGGACTCTGCGTGCAGCAGAACGGATTGTACAGCGGACCTCCTTTCTCGAGAGAGTGATCTCGTGTCCGCTCCACACTCGGGTTAACAGACGATATGCTCCCAACACTCCCCCACCTGAGCATCAGCTGTAGACATCAGTCAGCCAGCTGGTACCTTTGGCCAGATGGTACAAGCTGAAACTGAGCCATGAGGGCCCAGTGCTGCTCTAGGTTGCCTTTATGGCCATCTGCTCCCTCATCCACTGCAAGCATCCACCATCTCCACTCAAGCCAGTGGTACTCGTCATTGTGTAGGGACTGTGCAGAAGTGGCAGGCCAAGCGAAAGCATGTGTCATAGAGTCATAGAGTGATACATTGTGGAAACAGGCACTTCAGCCCAACTTGCCCACGCCGACCAACATGTCCCAGCTACACTAGTCCCACCTGCCCGCGTTTGGTCCATACCCCTCCAAACCTGTCCTATCCAAGTACCTGTCAACATGTACATGTGGTTGTCAGCCCCCAAGGGAGGAGGATAGGATGATCAGTCGTCAGGTATACCATTTTTGGTTGGATGCACACTTCATTTATTTATTGATTTGCTTATGACTTGATGAGAAGGGGATCGCAGAGATGATCAGAGATTTTAGTTTAGTTTAGTTTAGAGATACAGCACAGAAACAGGCCCTTCAGCCCACTGAGTCCACACTGACCAGCCATCCCCGTACACTAACACTATCCTACACACACTAGGGACAAGTTACATTTATACCAAGCCAATTAACCTACAAACCAGTACAACTTTGGAATGTGGGAGGAAACCGGAGCAGCCGGAAGAAATCCACATAGTCGCAGGGAGAACGTACAAACTCCGTTCAAACAGGACCTGTAGTCAGGATCGAACCTAGGTCTCAGTAAGGCAGTAGTTCTACCGCAACGCCACCATGCCACCCACTATTGGTGAATAGTCTCTGTAGTCTCATGTGGCTCCATACACATGAATCTACTGGTAGAAACAAAGACTAGGTGCTGGTTTCCAAAAAAGGACACAGAGTGCTGGAGTAAATCAGCAGGTCAGGCAGCATCTCCTGAGAACATGGACAGATGAATTTTCTGCCATCTTCAGACTAATTTTTGGAGGGGGAGGAGGGAGGGAGTGCACTTTAACCACATATGATTTTTTTTCTATTGCAACTCTCAAATTGTGGAGTACAGAAGCAAATAAATAAATGATGGGTCTTTGTCCCAAACATTATGGCGGGCACTGTAGGTGGAGGGGGACGGGGAGGGGAGAAATAGTTCCAGAGGAGGGGGGTGGAGAGCAGTGGATTGTGTTAAACTCACTTCTGTCTTCCCTGGTAACAGATGCAAAATGAAAGGATGTGTAAATGCTGAATTTAGAATGGCACAATGTGATGATTGTGTGGTTTTAATGAAGTATTTTAATTTTCATAACTTCATGTGATAGGAGCAGAATGAGGCCATTTGGCCCATCAAGTCTACCCCACCATTCAATCATGGTTCATCTATCTTTCCCTCTCAACCCCATTCTCCTGCCTTCTCCTCATAACCCCTGACACCCTAATGCCCCTGTCCCACTTAGGAAACCTGGACGGAAACCTCTGGAGACTTTGTGCCCCACCCAAGGTTGCCATGCAGTTCCCGGAGGTTGCAGGTGGTATCCGGAGGTTGCAGGTAGTGGAAGCAGGTAGGGAGACTGACAAAAACCTCCGGGAACCTCCGGGAACCACACGGAAACCTTGGGTGGGGCGCAAAGTCTCCAGAGGTTTCCGCTCAGGTTTCTGAAGTGGGACAGGGGCATTACTAATCAAGAAATTGTCAATCTCCGGGTTTCGGCCCGAAACGTTGTCTATTTCCTTCGCTCCATAGATGCAGCTGCACCCGCTGAGTTTCTCCAGCACTCTTGTCTACCTCCGCCTTAGACATATCCATTGACTTGGCCTCCACAACCTTCTGTGACTTTGTGTATCAGTTGGGATAAGCAGGCTGACTAGGTTTCTGGAAATTCTGGAATATCAGCAAAATGATGTCCATGAACTAACAAAGGAGCAGTCCGTGATTGTCTGGGTGTTGAGTAATGAGCATATTTCACTACCAACCAAATGATGCATGAACATTTATCTGATAGCAATCGTAATTAAGTTCAACGGTGCCTTTGAAATGAAAATCATTAAGCATTGTCTAAGATTCTAAACCTGGCAAGGGCAGAATTATAGGAAATAGGACAGGGACTATCCCAGTAAAGTGGGCACATATGGCAACAGATGAAGCCTCAGTACGTAGAGTGGATGGCACACAAACACAGTTGTCGGCTCTAGCTCAGTGCCCATGACAATAATGAGCACATAACATCCATAACAAAAACTTAAATATTGAGAGGTATTCAATAAATAATTTACTGTGCTGCTAGTCACCCTAGACGTCCGAGGGAAAAGTATTAGTTATGGAAGACAAGTAAGTAAGTAAGTAAGTTTATTGGCCAAGTATTCACATATAAGGAAATTGCCTTGGTGCTCCGCCCACAAGTAACAACATAACATACAGTGACAGTTAAAGATAGGAACAATACAAAGCAAATACTAGGGCTGCACGGTGGCACAGCGGTAGAGTTGCCGCCTCACGGCACCAGAGAGATAGGTTCAATCCTGAATACAGTTGCTGTCTGTACGGAGTTTGTGCTCGTTTCGGGTCGAGGATGAAGGGTCTGAAGAAGGGTATCGACCCGAAACATCACCGATTCCTTCTATCCAGAGATGCTGCCTGTCCCGCTGAGTTACTCCAGCATGTTGTGTCAATCTTCGGAGTAAACCAGCACCTGTAGTTCCTTCCTACATGCAGCAGCAGCACTTCCTGCCGCCACATCGTTGTACCTGATATAGATAGACAACGGAGACAATGAAGAACTACAGATGCTGGAATCTGCAGCAAAATGTGCTGAAGGAAATCAATGGGTCAGACAGTATCTGTGGAGGGAATTAACAGGCGACATTTTAGGTCAGGAACCCTCTACAGACTGAAACAGGGTTTCGAACTGAAACATTGGTGTGTAATCCCTCTCTAGATGCTGCCTGACCCACTGCGTTCCCTCACAACTTTTGTGTTTTGCTTCGGGTTCCAGCATCCGCAGCTCCTTGTGTATCTTTTGTTATTGGTGGATTGTCTCCAGGCATTGCCTTTTGAAAGGCAACTCCTTCATGAGAGACCATTCAAAAATGTTAAAGTTTGTAGAACTTTGGCAATGTCTTGGTTGGGCTAAGAAATGGGCTGAATGGCACGTCTTTAGACTTTACACTTTAGAGATACATCGCAGAAGCAGGCCCTTCAGCCCACCAAGTCCAGGCCGACCAGCGATCACCCGTACACTAGCACCATCCTTACAAAAGATTCTGAGGATCAGCAGGGAAGACAAACGCACCAACATCAGCGTTTTGGAAGAAGCCAATATGACCAGCATCACCACCACAATAATGCAGCACTGACTTCGATGGACTGGCCATGTCATATGCATGTCCAACATACGTCTCCCTAAACAAAACCTGTACTCTCAATTGAAGGAAGGTCGGTGAGCCCCCGGCGGTCCAAAGAAACGCTTCAAGGACAACATCAAGAACAGTTTGAAGAAATTCCACATCACATCGAGCAACTGGGATCACATTGCACTGGACAAGCGCTCCTGGAGGGAATCCATGCAGGAAGGAGCTGCACGTCACGAAATGGAACTACGCCGTGTCGCAGAGACAAAGTGACAGCACCGTAAGTAGAGAGAGAAGTGGGATCGATGACTGCCAACCACCGCCAGTCTCCACTGCCCACGTTGCACCAAGGTGTGTGGATCGCGGATCGGCCTCTACAGATATCTGCAGACCCACAAGTAGATGACCCTATGGAGAGGGGACGACAGTCATACTCGTTTTGAGTGAACACCGATGAGCACTGCCCAACACACAAAGGGAAGATTTAATTTTTTTTTAACCAAAGCCAATTAACTTACAAACCAGTACGTCTCTGGAGTGTGGGAGGAAACCGGAGCGCCCGGAGAAAAGCTGCACAGGTCACGGGGAGACTGTACAAGCTCCATGCAGACAGTACCCATAGTCAGGATAGAACACGGGTCTCTGGCGCTGTGAGGCAGCAACTCTACTGCTGCACCACTGTACTGCCCCTGATATCAGAGGTAATGGAAGTGTAGTAGATCGCAGCTGATCCTGAACTCATGCGGGCTGAACACATCGTAACCCTCATTCCCCAGCCCCTCACCTACTAATATGTTGCCTCCAATACAGGGAAGCTTTCTGGCTAAAACCACTCCACTCTGTAACAAGCAATCAAGAGTCTTTTGTATGATGCCTTGTCTCTGCAATGGATTCCACTAAAAATTCAACCACTAACTTTGTTGCTTTCCAACAGAATGAATCTTTTGGGCTGCATCAAATCACATTTGTATGGGATGTGGTAAATGTAGCTATCAAAGCAAAGGAGCATTACAGATTGATCAGCTCCATTCTCCCCACATCTTTAATTCATCTATTCTATATCTCTCTACATCACCGTCCATATCTCTTGTTTCCCTTTCTCCTGACTCTCAGTCTGAAAAAGGGTCTCGACCCGAAACGTTACCTATTCCTTTTCTCCAGAGATGCTGCCTGGACCGCTGAAGTGGAAGGAAACCAGAGCATCCGAAGACAACACCACAGGTCACAGGGAGAACATGCAAACTCCACACAGATGACACCAACAATTGACCATTGTGGGCTCCACCTTTCCTTGATCATCGTTCCTGGCTTTGATTTGTCCTTTTGCAAACCCTTCATTCATTTGTTCTTCCTCTTGTTTTCCTCTTCCCTGACTCAGTCTGAAGAAGGGTCTCAACCCAAAACGTTACCTATTCCGTTTCTCCAGAGATGCTGCCTGACCTGGTGATTTACTCCAGCATTTTGTGTCCATCTATGTAAACCAGCTTCTGCAGTTCCTTGGAGAGAAGGAAGGGGTGCCGTTTCGGGTCAAGACCCACTTTAGACTGGACCCAGACAGACTCCCACAAATCTACAGAAGGTCAAGTGTAAAGGTGAGTAGATTTGGACGAGGGTAATGAGACTGCAGGCCAAAGCAAAGTGGCAGTACATGGTGAAAATGAATCACCAGGGGGGAATCATTGAGCACCAGAGGGCATTTTGCCCCACTGTCCAATAAATGATAACCTAACCTAAAAAGTGACAATAAAGCAAAAAGTAACTTAAAAAGTAATCACCCAGACAAAGCAAAATCACAGGAGTTTGCTGCTTGTCCCGCTGAGTTACTCCAGATTTTGTGCCTATCTTCAGTTTATACCAGCATCTGCAGTTCCTCCCTGAACAAAGTGGAGTTTAGTTTAGTTTAGAAATACAGTGCAGATACAGGCCCTTCGACCCACCGAGTCCGCATCGACCAACGATCCTGGCACATCAACACTGCCCTACACACACCAGGGACAATTTAACATTTATGACCAAGCTAATTAACCAACAAACCTGTACGGAAACCGAAGATCTCGGAGAAAACCCACACACCGTACAAACTCTGTACAGACAGCACCTGTAGTCAGGATTGAACTCAGGTCTCTGCCGTTGTAAGGCAGCAGCTCTACCACTGCGCCACCGTGCCACTCCAGTAACCCGAGCAAAAACATCTCAAGCAGAACATCTCATCATTCATCCGGCTTTCAGTTGGAGGGACTTGCGCCGTAAAATACAACTCTAATTCTTGACTTTGTAAAGTCAGTGAATATGCTTCAAACAATTTAATGAATTCATTGCGTGTTACAGATTTGCTGAGCATGTGATGTGGCATTTTTTAAATACATTTTTCTTCTCCAGCACATTGGTTAATGCTGCTGTGGCATTTTGATATAAATCAGTTCAGAAACGTGCACTCAAGTGAACTGTTAAGTCAAACGCAATTATATTTAATCATTGCACAGTCTTCAAATCTCAAATCAATTTTGATGAGTACATTTTAATGAGTTCTGAAATTAATTCACGAAAAAAAAAATGGAATTAAGGTGCCATAAATTGTTACATTGCCATCAAAACTTTATAAAGAATGTTATTTAGAATTCAGGGGTGTGTTCATGAGCAGAATAACATTAGAACGTGTCTGATAAGAACAAAAACTAAAGTATTCTGGGAGTCATTCACTTCAATGGCGTGTGTTGATCGTTAGTAGTATACACTGTCAGGGTAATAATGAACCTTCTGATGTAGTGCTGTCTCACTGAAATGAGGATTAAATGCTAACTCACCACGTTATTCACCGATACATCTGCAGATATCTCCTTAAAGTATCAATCACATCCATGCGAGAAAGATCAGCAACACTTGGCAAAGCCAGGGCCCAGACAAAGGAGGCTATTGACGAGTGGAACAGGTACAAAAGAGCGATTTACAAGTGTATGGGAAGGAACTGCAGATGCTGGTTTGCACCTAAGATAGACGCAAAAAGCTGGAGTAACTCAGCGGGTCAGGCAGCATCCCTGGTCAAAAGGACGAGGTGGCGTTTCGGGTCATAGAAACATAGAAACTTAGAAAATAGGTGCAGGAGGAGGCCATTTGGCCCTTCGAGCCAGAACCGCCATTCACTGTGATCATGGCTGATCGTCCCCTATCAATAACCCGTGAATGCCTTCTCCCCATGTCCCTTGACTCCACTAGCCCCTAGTGCTCTAGCTAACTCTCTCTTAATTCCATCCAGTGACTTGGCCTCCACTGCCCTCTGCGGCAGGGAATTCCATAAATTCACAACTTTCTGGGTGAAAAGGTTTTTTCTCACCTCAGTCTTAAATGACCTCCCCTTTATTCTACGACTGTGGCCCCTGGTTCTGGACTCGCCCAACATTGGGAACTCTTGGGAGACCCTTGGGAGACCCTTCTGCAGAAGAAACGTCACCTATTCCTTTTCTCCAGCGATATACAAGGTTGATTAGATTGTGGCCGATCTGTGTGGCCTCTGTACTCACCCACTATTCTCCTTACCCGTCAGTGCCCTCATCTAACAATAATTCAATCTCAGATGAAGAAAAACACAAAGTGCTGGTGTAACTCAGCAGGACAGACAGCATCCCTGGGGAACATGGGTTGGTGACATTTCAGGTCAGGATCCTTCTCATCACCTATTCATGTTCCCCTGACCCATTGAGATACGCAAGTAGTTTAATTTAGTTTAGAGATACAACAGGGAAACAGGCCCTTCGGCCCACTGTGCCTGCGCCATCAAGTGATCCTGGGCATTGGCACTGCATTGGGGTGGGAGATTGCAACCTTCACGTGGTCCGCCCTGTTTCAACGAATGCAATCAACCTGACGTGCACAATCAAATAAGATCAAATAGAACAAGTTGTCCCACAATTTTAGGCTAGGCACGGCATACGCAAGAAGAAGAAGAAGAAGACACTACCCTACACACACTAAGGACAATTTAACTTTTATACCAAGCCAATTAACCAGCATACCTATACTTCTTTGGAGTGTGGGATCTCTGAGAAAACCCACGCAGGTCATGTTGGAGAACGCTCAAACTCTGTACAGACTGCACCCCTAGTCAGGATCGAACGCGGGTCTCTGGCGCTGTAAGGCAGCAACTCTACCAGTACTTGTGTCATTTTTTGTTAACCAGCATTTGAAGTTCATTGTGTCTCAAAAAAATTCAATTTCAGAGTGGAAATCCCCCCCCCCCCCCCAACCCCCCCCCCCCCCCCCCCGTACCAACCCCCCCCCCCCCCCCCCCCCCCCCCCCCCCCCCCCCTCCCCACCAATCCCTCACCATCACTTGGCTTGGAAATCCTAAATGTCCATGACTCACTGAACAAAAATAAGTGTCTTAGTTTTTTCTAGCTTCTGAATAGTCTAGCACTGGTTGAAAATGAGGTCCTCTTGTCCTAGATTCCCCCACGAGAGGAACAATCTGTCTGTATCCTAAGCAATCCATTTATCACAGAAAACACCTGGATTATTCATTCCAAACCTACCTAAACTCCAGGGAGTGGCAACTGTGTAAACCAGGCTGGTTCCCATCATCTAACGCTCCAGGATTGGCTGGCAAAGCAACTGTACAAGTGGCATTCGGCCAGTGAGAAACCCGAAGAAAATTAGATCACAAAATGGATATTGTGGGAGGAACTGGAATAGCAATGTTAAAGAACGTCTCTAAAGATTCGCTCAAGAATTCAATTCACCTCACGTCGTAGAGTGTCACCTAATGTTCTCTGCACTTTGCTTCATTGAAAAATTATTTGAAGAATAAGGTAAGAGGGAGCAAGTTTTGTTCATTGTGCTATCCAAAATCACTCGAGGGGTTATGACACAAGGCAGCTCAGACAAAAAGGGTAGAGAGAATTCTTTGTACTTCTGAATCATTGAAAATAAACATGTCCCATGCATTATAGATTTGATTAAAATTCAAAATGTTGTTAATATATCTAATATTTTATAATGTTATGGTTTTTACTTTTTTTTATTCTCAAGATGCCATACCTCAAATCGGTTTTATAGAACATTGCTGAAGATTTGATTAAAATTTGTATGGATTGTGATGAGACAGTTATAAATATTTCATTACGAGGTCTTGGACTAATTCAAAATGACATGTAAAATAGTGTGGAATCCTTTGGAGTAGCAAGTTTTAGCCCAAGGCAATGCAAGAATGCTGTGGGATGAGACATTGAGAACCTGAGAGAAGCAGATTGCAGGGATTAGTGGATTAGAGGCAGGGATTAGTGGATTAGAGGCAGTATTATTGCTGGGGGAAGAGAGCAGCTGTTGGAGATCTTGCAACCCTGATCCGGTCACTCAGCCACTGATCTGCCTCATCCCTTTTCATCACCACTAACGCAGCCAGGATCGGACAGAAAGCCCACTGTAAACCCTTTGCAATAGTCATCATTAACTGAGCTGCATCTCACAGCCCTAACTTGCCTCTCCACCTTCTCCCACCATTTGCTCTGATGTACAAACACACACACATATATATGTGTGGGTGTGCATGTGTGAAGATAGGGACTGCAGATGCTTGTTTGCACAGAAGATAGACACAAAATGCTGGAGTAACTCAGTGGGACAGACAGAATCTATGAAAAGAAGGAGGTGATGTTTTGGGTCTGAAGAAGGGTCTCGACTTGAAATGTCACGGTCTGTCTGTCATGTGTGTGGACGTATATGTGTGTATATATATGGAATAACTGCAAACACGCATTAAAATGTGTTCTCTGAGCAACATTAAAAACAAAAGTAAACAAACAGTGAGTTGGTATGCATGGTATATGTTAAATATAGATATACATATATCCGCATGTATAAATATAGATATATAGGCATACACAAATGTACTTAAAAGTAAATAAAAATAAACAGTACAGACACATAAATATATACATATATATAAACAGTATATATCAATATATATATATATGTGTGTGTCTGTGTGTGTGTGTGTGTATAAACAGCATAAATATGTACATAAACTGTATATATATATGTATATAAACAGCATATATATATATATATATATATATATATGTGTGTGTGTGTATATATATATATATATATATATATATACTGTTTGTTTATATAAATATATGTATACATATGTATATACGTGTGTGTATCTATATTACTAAAAGTCTGATCTTGACCACTTCCTGTTCTGTATATTGATTTTAGAAAAAAAGCTGCCACTTACGGCTGTGATTTTTGGCCATCTTACTCAGAGTCCCCCTCTGTTGTGCAGGATAAGAGTCTTTTCCCATCGATGAAAAATAAAAGAGTTATTAGTGTTTAAAATTTTTTGAGATTCTCTCTCCTGAAGGCCACGCCCCTTCCGGAGGGACTATAAAAGTGTTCAGTGCCTCAGTCAGTCTCTGCAAGATGGGGGAGCGAGAGGGTCACGTTTCACAGTCTGAATAACACTGAACACATGTCTACTAAACTGTGAGTGGTTTTACTGACCTGTCAGTGCCCTTAATGTGGTTTGAAAATATAGTTTGGAAATGCTAAAGCTGTGTTGCCTTTGGTTTGGAAATACTAAAGCTGTGTTGCCTAATTAAAGTTGCCTTGCCTTCTATATAATTAAAAGTCTAATCTTGACCACTTCCTGTTTGCGTTTTATATAGATTTTAGAAAGAACACTACCACATATGAGTGTGATTTTTGGCCATCTTACTCAGTCACCCTCCGCTCATCAGGTGCCAAAGATTTTTCCCATCGATGAAAAATAAAAGAGTTATTAGTGTTTAAATAATGTTGAGATTCTCTCTCCTGTCAATCACACCATGAAGGCCACGTCCCTTCTGGTGGAAGGGGGAGGGACTATAAAACCCAGAGGTGTGGGCGTGGCTCAGCCTCTGCAAGATGGAGGCGGGAGAGGTCACAACTCGCTGTCTTTAGTGGCCTTGCACCCTGCTTGAAATGGTACGAAACTGCACTTGAATTTGGTGGCCTTGCACCCGCATCATTCAGGGACCCCAAGTGTCTTTCCAAGCAGGGCAGTGATTCACTTACACTTCTTCCAACTCGGTGTACAGCAGTCCAGTGTTGTCCACTCCACTGGGGAACCTACAGAGTGGGTGCTCCCTCTGCTTAGCACCTGGGCTTGGTCCATGGGACTGACACTGACCTTCACGGGACAGGCAGCATCTCTGCAGAGAAGGAGACCCTTCTTTAGACTGGGGAGAGGTTAGGGAAGTAGTTCCCTAACCACTTCCCTAACCACACTGAAGTTGGGTCTTGACCCAAAACGTCACCCATTCCTTCTCTCCAGAGATGCTGCCTGTCCCACTGAGTTACTTCACCATTTTGCACCTATTTTTGGTTTAAACCAGCATCTGCAGTTCCTTCCCACACATTTCGTCAGACCTTCTGATTACCTGACACTACAGTTCTCCTACCCATTCCAGGCATTGGATCATTATGGGCTGCACCTTTCCTGCAACATCGCAGCTGGCTTTGATTTGTTCTTTTGTACATCACTCATCTAACTGTCCTGTGTATCTTTGCATATCTCTCATTTCCCTCTCCCCTGACTCTCAGTCTTAAGAAGGGGTCTAGACCTGAAACATCACCTATTCCTTTTCACCAGAGATGCTGCCTGAGCCACTGAGTTACTCCATCTTTTTTGTGTCTATTTCTGGGCTTCTGTATCTGCCTTTGTACAGTTTCACCATGAGACCCAGTACAACCATAAACAACACCGCCTCATCTCCCACGTGGACACACTGCATCCTTCAGAACGCAATGTTGAATTTTCCAACTTTAAGTAACACATTCTCTGTCAGTCTGTTTTAGAACTGGTCATTCTTAGGTCGGCACAGTGGCACAGAGGTAGAGCTACTGCCTTAAACCCCTGTCCCATCGTACGAGTTCATTCCAAGAGTTCTCCCGAGTTTGCCCTGATTCGAACTCGGAGATTTACGGTAATGGCCACTCGTCGGTACTCGGGGCTCTCGTGGACATTTTTCATCATGTTGAAAAAATCTTCACGAGTCTTCCCTTGCTTACCTGCCATTAGCGAGTCTTCCCGAGTACCTGCCGTTAGCGCTAAGAGACGTCCCTGAGCTCTGACGTACCCACTACGTTCATTCTCCATGCTTACCACGAGTTTGATTTTTTTTAAACTCGGGAGAGCTCTTGGAATGAATTCACACCATGGGACAGGGCTATTACAGCACCAGAGGCCTGGTTTCGATCCTGACTAAGGGTGCTGTCTGTGCGGAGTTTGTACGTTCTCCCCGTGATCTGTGTGGGTTTTCTCCGAGATCTTCAGTTTCCTCCCACACTCCAAAGGCGCAGAGGTTTGTTGGTTCATTGGCATTGTATAAGTGTAAATTGTCCGAAGTGTGTGTAGGGTAGTGTTAATATGCGGGGATCACTGGTCGGCGTGGGCTTGCTGGTACGAAGGGCTGGTCTGTTTCCTCGCTGTGTCTCTAAACTAAACTAAACTAAACTAAACTAAACTTGTCATTCCAGTTTATGCCTGTCCAGTTGCAGGAGCAACTTCTTCCTAACTACCCCCGGACTATTGAATCACTACCAACATCAACTAAAACTCCCCTCCCCTGAGTGGTCTCGGGCCTGAGGGGGCATTGCTTTCGTCTTTGCACTACATTGTTTGATTTTACATTTTGAACTTATTATTGCTCTTTATTATGTTGTCTACTGAATACTGTGTTTACCCACCTGCTGTGCTGCTGCAAGAAAGAATTTCATTGTTCGGTTTGGGACATATGACATAAAACACTCTTGACTCTTGATAAATCATTATATCTTACTTTATTTTAGAGATACACCACAGAAACAGGCCTTTCGGCCCATCGAGTCTGCACCGACCAGTGATCCCTTTACAATGAGCTCATAAGTGATAGGAGCGGAATTAGGCCACTCGGCCCATCAAGTCTATTTCACCATTTTACCATGGCTGATCTATCTCTCCCTCCTAGCCCCATTCTCCTGCCTTCTCCCCATAACCCTTGAAACTAGCACTATCCTACACATTGGGGATAAGTCACAATTTTGAAGCCAATGAATTACCCACAAACATATAGGTCTTTGAAGTGTGGGCGGAAACCGCAGCACCCGGGGAAAACCCACGCGGTCAAGGGGAGAACATACAAACTCCATTCAGACAGCATCCGTAGTCAGGATCGAACCCGGGCTCTGGCGCTGTAAAGCAGCGACTCTACCGCACCCATTATATTATTTGTGCACGAATATTGGATTAAAAAAATAAGTTTATTGGAGATTTGTTTTGTTTGTTATGTTATCTATGAGTACTGCATTTACAGACCTGCCATGTTGCTGCAAGTAATAACTTCAATGTTCCGTTTTGAATACATATGATAATTAAACACTCTTGACTCTAGACAATGGGAGCATTTGGACACGCTCCTGTTAAGAGTCAGCGGGATTAGTTTGAGGAGAAGGTGAGCCAGCGACATCCAAAGACCGCCGCTGGAAAGTGCAACACTCGCCCCGTCTACTGAGCCCAAAGTGCAGTCGGCGGCGAGTCCTTCACGAAGCATTTTGTGTTTAAGATCAAGCGGTTGTTCGTGACACGAAATGCTGGAGTAACTCAGCGGGACAGGCAGCATCTCTGGAGAGAAGGAATGGGTGATGTTTCGGGTCGAATCGCTGAGTAGCTCCAGCAATTTTGCGTCTATCTTCGGTGTAAACCAGCATCTGCAGTTCCTTCTTACACACACACAGCCCTGATCTTGCTGGCTTACGGGTAGCAAATCCTTGCACGGGAAGCAGGCAGTGCCGGTGAGGTGCATTGGTATGCGAGAGAGCTTGGCGTTCATTCCAGACAGAGAGGAGTTAATGCTGGAAGCGCCGGCGCTTGGAGGCGAGCGTTGCCGACTCTCTCTGCCCGCTGGCCTGTGGGAGCTGTGGCCGGGGCTACAGTGGGCAGGCGTGGCTGTGTGGGGCTGGTGGGGAAACTGGCAGCTGTGTTTTTCCATTCCCAGCCCAATACAGCCTAGTCCAGGAGAAACGCAGCGGGTGCAGCAGCATCTATGGAGCGAAGGAAATAGGCAACGTTTCGGGCCGAAACCCTGGGGTTGCCTATTTCGGCCCGAAACGTTGCCTATTTCCTTCGCTCCATAGATACTGCTGCAACCGCTGAGTTTTCCCAACATTTTTGTCTGCCTTCGATTTTCCAGCATCTGCAGTTCCTTCTTAAACACAGCCTAGTCCAGTCTCGCTCACCACAACCCAGCCCAGCCCAACCTAACTCATCCCAGCCCACTCTAGCCCAGTCCAGCCCAGTTTAATCGTACTGAGACGGGGCGATTCTGCCCGCCTGCGGCGAGGGTGAGTGAAAGGGTGCTTAGCCCCCCCCCCCCCCCCCCCCCCTCTCTCCTCAGCCCGGGAGTACAGCCACAAATCCCCGCAACTCCGGGGACAGGTGCTAATGTTCCTCACCCATCTCATTCATTCCTGGCCCCGTGTTCTGCTGTCACCCGCTCCTGCTGTCTCTCCCACACACCACCGGAGTGGCCCGTGCTGTTTATACCGGGTATGGTCTGTGTCTCGGTCTATGTACACTGGATGTAACTTGTGTAACTGACTGTGTGCAGCGGACTATCTAGTTGTGTAGAAGACATGATCTGTGTACCTGACTGTACACTGGGCATGGTCTGGCACACTGGGC
Organism: Leucoraja erinaceus; assembly: GCF_028641065.1. Lineage (NCBI taxonomy): Eukaryota > Metazoa > Chordata > Chondrichthyes > Rajiformes > Rajidae > Leucoraja > Leucoraja erinaceus. The sequence goes on along the minus strand of NC_073408.1, from coordinate 22,850,534 downwards.
AGTGTGTGTACTAGTTTGTGCAGTGGATACAGTGTGTGTACCGGACTGTACAGTGGGCACAGGTGCGTGTACCGGTCTGTGTATACTGGACGCAGTGTGTGTACTAGTCTGTACACTGGACACAGTAAGAGTACCGGTCTGTGCACTGGAGACGGGTGTGTACCAGTCTGAAGAAGGGTCTCGACCTGAAACGTCACCCATTCCTTCTCTCCAGAGAGGCTGTCTGTCCCGCTGAGTTACTCCAACATGTTGTGTCTACCCAGGTGTGTGTGTACCGGTCTGTACACCGGGCCAGGTCCGTACACGGTGGCCACGTTAGCTGCTCCCCACTGCCACTATCTCGCCTGTTCAAGGCCGGGAGAGGAAGCTGCGCCGGGGATGAGATTCCGGCATCAAACACGGACTGTCCCGGTAGCCGCCGCTCGCTGCTCCACTCATACGTGTCAATGCTGCCCGCTGCAGCTCTGGCAATTAGGTGTGATGTCTGTGTCTGTGTCCGTGTCTGTGTCCGTGTCTGTGTGTGTGTGCGCTTGTCTGTGTGTGCGCTTATATGTGTGTGTGTGTGTGTGTGTGTGTGTGTCTGTGTATGTGTGTGTGTGTGCGTGTGTCTGTGTGTGTGTGTGTGTGTGTGTGTGTGTGTGTGTGTGTGTGTGTGTGTGTGTGTGTGTGTGTGTCTGTGAGTGTGTGTGTGTGTGTGTGTGTGTGTGTGTGTGTGTGTGTGTGTGTGTGTGTGTGTGTGTGTGTGTGTGTGTGTGAGAGTGTGTGTGTGTGTGTGTGTGTGTGTGTGTGAGTGTGTGTGTGTGTGTGTGTGTGTGTGTGTGTGTGTGTGTGTGTGTGTGTGTGAGTGTGTGTGAGTCTGTGTGTGTGTGTGTGTGTGTGTGTGTGTGTGTGTGTGTGTGTGTGAGAGAGTGTGTGAGTCTGTGTGTGTGTGTGTGTGTGTGTCTGTGTGTGTGTGTGTGTGTGTGTGTGTGTGTGTGTGTGTGTGTGTGTGTGTGTGTGTGTGTGTGTCTGTGAGTCTGTGTGGGTGTGTGTGTGTTGTGTTTGTCACCGCCAGGACCCGCGGCTGCGGGCTGGGTTAGCTCCGACCGACCGACAGACACCCGGTGCGGCCACAACCTCTAGCTTGCTGTCCATGGATCGCAGCGGCCGGCCGGCGCTTGCCGGCACCTCTCCCCGGGGCTGACACAGCGAGCGGGGATGCCGGAGTGACTCTGCAAACTCGCCGCTCTCATCTCCGCCGGCTGGAATCCCCTGCCTCTCACCCTGGCGTCCCCCACTTTGAATTTAGTTCCGTGGACGGAACTGCACAATTCCTGCTCTGATGTCACCGGCACCAGCGCTCAGGAACTGACCGGGGCCATCTCTCTCCGGCCTGCGGTGGCTGATCGACCTCAGCCCGCGGCAGTCCGGCCAGCGGAGAGACAGACCCCTCTCCACTCTGCGCAAACTTGGCTCGCTGCTCACCAATGTGGAACTCTGGCACTCTGCATCCGACCACCACTTTCTCCCCCTCTTCCCCCGGCGCCGCTTCAGCCGCTCGCTACCAGCGCAGAGCCAGTGCAGAGAAGCGAGTGTGAGCTGCCCGCCGCCTTGCACACTCCTCGCTCACACTCGCTCCTCGATACACGCTCAGTGTACATTGAGCCAAGCCCCCCGGGGTTCACAAATAACCACGCACTCACACCCAGACTAACCGCGCACTGTGACAATAGTCACTCCCAGGCCAGTCACACAAACTCATATAAACTGAACACGGTCTGAGAGAAGGGTTTCGGCCCGAAACGTTACCTATCTCCTTCGCTCCATAGATGCTGCTGCACCCGCTGAGTTTCGCCAGCATTTTTGTGTACCTTCGATTTTCCAGCATCTGCAGTTCCCTCTTGAACACAACGGTCTGATAGTAACTCAGATCAGTCTGAAGAAGGATCTCGACCCGAAATGTCACCCATTCCTTCTCTCCAGAGATGCCGCCTGTCCCGCTGTGTTACTCCAGCATCATGTATCTATCTTGGATTTAAACCAGCATCTGCAGTTCCTTCCTACACACACAGACTGATATACAAGACCACGGGCAGTGTACACAGACTGAAATATATAGACCATAGCTAATATACACAGGTTTCTATACAGACCTTTCCCTGTATGCACAGACTGATGTACACACCATACCCAGTGTACACAGACTGATACACAGACCGCTGCCAGTGTACACATGCAGACCATAGCTTATATACAAACCGTACCCAGTACGCAAGATTTATATACAAGCATACCCAATGTACACATAATGGTATACAGACCATCGCCAGTATACACGGACTGATATACACATTATACGTGGTGTACACAACCCGACACACAGACTATGTCCACCCGACACACAGACTATGTCCACAGACTCGTATACAGGCCATACCCTGCGTATACAGACGGCCTTACAAACCATACGCGGTGTATACAAGTTGCTGTACAACCCGTACACAGACGAACAGGTCGGTCACCGCAAATATGTCAGGAACACGTCCAGACTACTGACTGAGTGCACACGGCCCATTCCTAGTGTACACTGGCGACTGCACGCACCAAATCAAGTGTGGACAACCCAGACCCCAACGTATACAGGCTAGTGGGCAGACCAAACCCAGTGTACACAAGCCGACGCGCCGACAATGTCCAGCGTACATGGACCAGCACACAGACCATACCCAGTGTACACTGGACTGATTCACAGACCATACACGGTTCACACAGACGGAAGCAATTACAGTGTCCACTCACAGTGACTTGTACACAGATCATGTACACAGAAGGGCACAGAGAGGATGACAAGTGTGGGCAAGACTGTATCCGAATCACACAGACACAGTCCATGTCCAGTGACACAGGCGGACAGTCACTCTCCACTGACTACATACAGTCAGCCCGTCTAACCCGGTGTGAAACTCCCCTCAGCCCCCCGTTTCCCCGCGGACCACACTCTCCCGCGGTTACAGACAAACTTTTGAGCATCTGAAAGCTGCTTCCGATAGTGTTTGGCCAGAGAGACAACGGCGCGGGTCAGAGCCAGCACTAAACTAACACGTTCTTTCCAAAACACACACAGTGGTTGCATTGACAGCCCGCTCCTGACTACAAGGCGGGCGAAGAAGTCAAACGAGCCACAGAAACCATCTCTGGAAATTATAGCAGGACACGAAAAAAAAAAGACAACGAGGAGAACGAGCAAAGATAAAGAAGGTAAAAAGCAGCCGGGGGCAGTTACCTTGCCCGACGAGTAGAGCCATCAGCAGTGGGACCAAGGCGCTCATAGCTGGCACAGCGAGTAACCCGTCCGCCGCTTGTGCAGGGCGATAGGACTGCAGGTGATTCCCCTCTCCCCGCTCCGAGCTGCTCTCTGCCTGCCTGCCTGCTGCCTGCTGCCTGCTAGCCGAGCTTCTCTCCTCGCCGCCCCGCTCCTTCCCCCGCTCAGCACCGCTCCTCTCTGACACTCATTCGGATCCAGCGCTTCCACAGGCTGCAACTCCGCCCACAGCGGCAGCCAGCCCGGCAGCACAGCGGCCACCGCCGCCCGGCGTCCTCGCCACGGCCCCACCGACACCGGGGGGCAGGGTGGCTGGATCATACCCCCGGGGGAGGGGGCAATGGGTCAGTGTCTCTGAAGAGGGACATGGGTCAATACCCCAGGACTGGGCAACGGGTCAATACCTCGGGACTGGGCAATGGACAAATATACCAATACCCTAGGAAAGACCCGTGGGCCAATACCCCAGGAGAGGGAAGTGGGCCAATCCACTAAGACCCCAGGTGTGGGCAATGAACCAATGCACTAATACCCCAGGAGAAGGCAATGGACTAATACCCTAGCACAGATACGGCAACACAGGGCAATTGGCTAATATGCCAACACAGGACAATGGACCAATGCAACAATGCCCCAGGAGAGGATAATGGACCCATGCCCAGCACAGGGCCATGGGCTAATAGCCCAGGAGAGGCCAATGGCTAATACCCCAGCACAGGGCAATTCACTCAATGCCTCAGCAAAGGGCGATGGACTGAGACCCTGACACAGACCAATGAACTAATGTCCCAACTCAGGCATTGGAACAATACCCCACTTCCCAGCTATGGATCTAAAGCACGCATTGGATTCATACCCCACCTCCAGGCAATGGATCCAATACCTAACCACAGGGCAATAGACTAATTGCCTAGGTTGGGACAACAGATACAACAGTCTGAAAGGCAACAGTCCCAATACTCTAGAAGAGGGCAGCAGACTTCACTGTCATACACTGGGAAGTAATTCTGACCCACCCAGCATAGGGCAGTGCCCGGGCACAGAGCCACACACACAGCCCAGGGCAGCAGACATGGTGCATCTGACTCACCAATGGCAAACCCATGCTCCACAAACTGCAGTGGTGCAGAATGCACTGAAGGCAGCAGCTCAGCGGAATGCAACAGCTCCTGACCCTACAGCGCAGCGCAGGCCAGCACTACAGTGACAACAGGATCTAAAGGGGCTGCTCCTTGCCTTTTGGCTGATCTTCTCACCCACCATCCTCATCTTTGGACACCCTGTGCGTAGGGGAGAGGGTAGGGCCGAAGATGTCCTGGTTGGGTTGCTCCTAGGCCTGGCCAAGCTGGCCCTCCGAGAGTCAGGGCGGCAGGCGGAAGAGGACTCTGCACCCGGGAGGTACTAGAAAGGGATTACGCCCTGTCCATGGGCGCCCTGGGGGATTCCATGACCGCTGGGCACCGCAGGGGGTGGAATGCATCCTAAATAAGGATGGTGATATAGTTGTATAATAGTATATTTAGTATTGAAGCATATTTGTTTTACACTGTATTATGGTGGTGGGTTTGTTTTGTATTGTACGTATCATTTTGTAAATAATTGATTACAATTATTTTTGGTGAAAAGACAATGACAAGATCGCAATGGTAATACCTTGGTTAATGAGCCTTGATCACCTGAACTTATGATCAAGAGCCTCGGCCAAACAATCCACAGGCCACGGGTTCCAGTCCCATCATAGCCGCTGTCAAATTTAAATTCAGGTCAGCCAGTCAGTAATGGCAGTCTCACTAGTGATGCCCAGATCACCTTGTCACCCAAACTTGCTGAAAAAAAACAACACTGCCAGTAATCTGACTATCCACGTCACATCCAAATACCAACAGCAAGGAACCACTACTCAGCACAGAATGCCACAGAAGATCCTTCTTCCCTGACGCTATCAAACTGCACAACTCCTCCCCCTTCTGTCCTGGGGTAGACTGAGACTGACTCGCAAGGTGAATGACCCAGCTGCTTCTGCTGTATTGAGGAACAAGAGGGTGGTCACGGTGGTGCAGAGGTATGGTTGCTGCCTTACAGCACTTGCAACGCCGGTGATCCGGGTTCGACCGCGACTATGGATGCTGCCTGTACGGAGTTTGCACATTCTCCCCGTGACCACGTGGGTATTCTCTGAGATCTTCAGCTTCCTCTCACACTCCAAAGACGTACAGGTTTGTAGGCTATTTAGCTTGGCGTATGTGTAAATTGTCCCTAGTGTGTGTAAGATATTGTTAGTGTGTGGGGATCGCTGGGCGGTGCAGACTTGGTGGGCCAAAGGGCCTGTTTCCACGCTGTATATCTGAAACAAAAAAGACTAAAACAATTCATCGGCCAATCCCATCGGATAATCCCACATCTAAACCCAGTCCAGGGCAATCTGATGTAAACAGCCAGCTGTTCATCCTCAAAGTCAACATACCCCAACAAACTCAGCAAAGGACAACAGTGCTCCAGTTGATCAGACGAGGGTTCATCCACCTTGTTCATCTGCCTCGTGTGATCTCATTCCTCATAACGCATCCCAGTCTGGAAAGGAAACAAGGAGGTATTTCTGTAGTCAGACGGTGGTGAATCTAGGCATTTCATTGCCACACATAGCTATGCAGGCCAGGTCATTGGGTATTTTTTAAATGGAGATTGACCGGTTTTACTTTAGAGATACAGCCCGGAAACATGTCCTTCGGCACACCTTATCTGTGCCGACCAGCGATCACCATGCACACTTGTACTATTCAACATACCAGGGACAATTTACAATTTTTTACCAAAGCCGATTATTCTACAAACCTGCACATCTTTGGAATGTGGGAAGAAGCCGGAACGCCCGGAGAAAGCCCACGCGGGTCACAGGGAGAACGTGCAAACTCCTTATAGACAGCACCCATAGTCAGGATCGATCCCAGGTCTCTGGCGCTGTAAGTTGGCAACTCTACCGCTGCGCCACTGTGCCGTCTTTGACAGGTAAGGTTCTCTATTAGTAAGGGTGGCTAAGGTTATGCAGAGAAGGCAGGAGAAAGGGGTTGAAAGGGAAAGATAGATCAGTCATGATTGAATGGTGGATAGACTTGATGGGCTGAATGGCCTAATTCTGCTCCTAGAACTTATGAACTTATGAACAACATGCAGAGTAACTCAAATCAACTGAGCACAACTCTGCCGTTGTTGCGCAATGCAACATACACCCCTCAGCAGAAAGCAGAACCACATCGCAACCAGAGAGTGGCACATCACAGCGTGATTCTGCAACTGTTTACACAGTTGTCAAACCATCCCTTCACTAAATGCTTGAAACACATTCAGTGTAGGGAGATGCAAACCAATATACAGGTAACAACGCAACCGATATAAGAGTATACTTGCAAAAGGTATGAAAATAATGCAAGGGCTTTGACAGAAATGTACAAAACATCAAGGAAGTGCGTTCCATAGAAGCTCGGGTAGTTTAGATTAGAGATACAGCACGGAAACAGAGCCTTCGGCCCACCAGGTCCGCAATGACAAACGATCCTCGTACACGAGCAATTTCCTACATATTAGGGACAATTGACCATTTTACTGCTTAACCTACAAATTTGTACCTTTTCAGAGATTGGGAGGAAACCGGAGCACCCGGAGAAAACCCATGTGGTTACGGAGAGAACGTAAAACGCCGTACAGACAGCACTCATAGCCAGGATCGAACCCGGGTGTCTGGTGCTGTGAGGCAGCAACTCTACCGCTGTGCCACCGTGTCACCAGTAGTTGGACTTGTTATGAGGCCTAAGGGATTCATATGAATTATGATAAAAGATTGATTGCTTGATCAAGAGATACAGCATGAAAACAGGCCCTTCGGCCCATTGAGTGCACGCCGGCCATCGATCACCCGCTCGTACTAATTCTTTGCGAAAGCACTTTCTTATCCATTCCCTACACAATCGGGGGATCTTACAGAGACCAAATAACCTGCAAACCCGTACACGTGGGAGGGAACCGGAACACCCGGAGAAAGCACACGCTGTCACAGGAAGAACGTGCAAACTCCACATAGACAGCACCCAAGGTTAGAATCCAAACTGGTCACTGGCGCTGTGAGGTAACAACGGCTCTACCAGTTGCACCACTGTGCAGAAATAATGAATAACCAAATGGGGTCATCAGGTGTGATGATGTTAAAGTAACCATTTTTTGTATGGAATAAAAATGTGCCTGCACACTGGATCTGTTGCATAAATTCATGGATTCCAAAAGTGATGCCTGCACAGAGAATGGATGCATTGTCCGTGATTTTCTAAAATTCCCCAGATTCAAGAATGGTCCCTATGGATTGGAAAGTAGCAAATATAACATCTTAATTGGAGAAAGGAGGACAAGAGATACCCAGGAACCATAAAAGCCTGACATTGGTTGATAGACACAGAATGATGTATATCAGACTGTTTATACTGGCTATGGAATGTATATCAGACTGTGTATGCTGGCTGTGATCTTGTATGTCAGTCTGTGTACACTGGCCGTGGTCTGTACATCAGTCTGCCTGTAGACATAAAAATCTGGAGTAACTCAGCGGGACATGCAGCATCTCTGTAGAAAAGGAATAGGTTTTAGTGGTCTGAGAAATGACTACTGGAGTTTTCAACAAATCTTTATTCACAAGTTCTGTTGCCAGTATGCAGGTTCTACAGACACGTCTGCCCACAACGGTGGTCAGCGCTGAACTAACGCACGCAAGTGAAAAACCGCGCAAAACAAGCAGCCCCCCCGAGTCATGTGACCACGGCTTCCGAACGCCGGGTTCGATCTCTGCGTACGCCAGCATGCGCCGTTACTAGGTGATGTTTCCGGCCGAGACCCTTCTTCAGACTGAGAGTCAGGGCTACCGTGCACCCTGGAGTTTCACTCCAGACAACTCATTTTCACACCTTACCCTTCCATATCTCTGTGTCTCCCTCTCCCCTGACTCTCAGTCTGAAGAAGGGTCTCGACCCGAAACGTCACCCATTCCTTCTCTCCAGAGATGATGTACTGCTGAGTTACTCCAGCGTTTTGTGTCTATCTTCGGTGCAAACCAGCATCGCCAGTTCCTTTCTGCACATTATGCCTGACATTGGTTTTAGGGGCATTGCTCAATCCATTAATAAGAACACTGTAACAAGACAGCCAGAAAACCATAACATAGTTAGGAAGAATCAACATGATTTTATAAAAGGGAAATCATGTTTGACAAATCTAATTAGGTTTTTGGTACGTCTAGCAAGGTGCATAAATTAAAATCAGTGAATGTGCAGTATATTTGGATTTTTGCAAAAGGCATTTGATTATGTGCCAAATGAAACATTGTTACATAAAGCCTCTTAGGGCTCAGGAAATGGATTAACTTGGATAGTTGAGTTGTTACAGGAATAACAGTGACACTTGCAGATTGGAGGTAGACAAAAATGCTGGAGAAACTCAGTGGGTGAGGCAGCATTTATGGAGCGAAGGAAATAGGCGACGTTTCGGGTCGAGACCCTTCTTCAGACCTGGCAGATTGGAGATGCTTTCTGGGACAGGACAGGACAGGACTGAATGATCAAGACTATTTTAAAGCTGAATTAAAGACTTCGATGAACAGGTTGACTGTATTGTCTCCGAGCTTGCTGATGGCTTATAATGAGGTGGGAAAATGAACTGCTTAGAGGGTAAAGGATTAATGAAAGGGTAAAGGATAAATACGAGGGCAGAGTGGTGACAGACGGAATATATGTGAAGTGGTGTGATGTTATTCACTTTGCCTGGAAGAATAGAAGATAACAGATTATTTTAAAAGATAATAAACTTGTTAATGTTGATGTACTGCGAGGTTTGGTCTGATGATTGATAAAGAGCAGCACGCAAAGCATGTAATTGACAAGTAAATTGTGTTTAAGCCTTTATTACATCCAGTCTTATATTCATATAACAATATCACACAGTCAGCAAAGTGCCATTCAAAACCGACACACATCACATTCAAAGACAGACACAACATGTTGGAGTAACTCAGCAGGTCAGGCAGCATCTCTGGAGAAAAAGAATAGATATTTCGGGTTGAGACGCTTCCAATTTTGAGTCTGATGAAGGGTTCAGACCTGAGATGCCACCTATTCTTTTTCTCCAGAGATGCTGCCTGATCTGCTATGTCACTTTTGTGTCTGTCTTCAGTATAAACCAGTATCTGCAGTTTCTTCCTACAACTACCACATCCATTCCAATGAAGCATCCAGACTCAATCTAAACCCAGCAGAGAACAGATCAGCCCACAACACAGAACCAAGTCACGGGAACCCATGTCCCACAGAATATCAGTCAACATCAATCACAGCTGCAGCCTGGACTATATACATAGTGAAAAGATGTTGGAATGAACTGTAATTGGGGCAGCACAGTTGCCCTGCTGGTAGAGCAGCTGCCTCACAGAGCCAGAGACTCCATTTCGATCCTGACCTCGGGTGCTATCAGTGTGGAGTTTGCACGTTCTCCCTATGAACGGATGGGTTTCCTCCAGGTGCTCTGGTTTCCTCCCAAATCCCAAAGATGTGCAGGTTTTGAGCACAATGAATGGCGGTGCTGGCTTGAAGGGCCCAATGGCCTCCTCCTGCACCTATTTTCTATGTTTCCATCGATTTTTCTATGTGGCCTCTGTAAATTGTGCGTTATAATTAGGGAGTGAATGAGGAAGTGAAATAACCAAATTTGTGTGTACCAGGTGATTGATGGTCAGTGTAGACTCTACATCTCTAAACCAAACTTTATCCTAGACACTGACTTTATACGCTGACAATCTCAAATTGCTTGAGTGAGTTTTGAAACATTCGGGCAATGCGGAAACTCTAAACAGTTTAAATCATGACCACTTTACTGTATTGGAAGCAACTGCAGATGCTGGCTTACACCGAAAATAGAGACAAAACGCTGAAGTAACAGCGGGATAGGCAGCATCTCTGGATAGAAGGAATGGGTGACGTTTCGGGTCGAGACCCTTCAGGTGACTTTGTTCCCGCATGCAGCACAGCCTTAACCTGTTATACTACCTATGAACATGGTGTGAGTAAACAGCCTTACCCACTTCCACAATGCGGTGTCTCGGAAACCAAAGGGCTATCTGTGTGCCTCACTCATGTGCACACATGTTGGCATGAGCCAAGCATTGCAGCATGATAGAACAAATAACTGGGCCAGCTGAGGCTATGAAAACCTGAGTGGTCAGGGTATGAAACATCTTTCCTCTCTGACCATCTGTCCATAGTTTATTCTGCCAGCTGCCACATCAATATCACCTCCACAGGACTGCAATGGAGAGACCAGAAGCACACAGCAGTAGAATAATAACCAATGTTAGGTTGAGATACCACGTACCTGAATCAATCAATAATGTAGTTATCTCTCCACTAGATGTCACTAATGTCACCTGTCCAGTCAGTGCTTCCAAGTAGAGCCCTTAAATTATACAGCACAAAAACAGGCCCTTCAGCCCAACTAATCCAGGCTGGCTAAATTGCCTAACCAAGCCAAACATACTTGCCTGCATATGGCCCATGTCCCTCTAAACCTTTCCAATTTATCCAAGAGCATTTTAAATGTCATGATTGTCCTTGTATCTACCACTTCACCTGGCAGCTAATTCCCTATATATGCACCACCCTCTGTTTTACATCTTTCCCCTCTCATCTTAAACCTATGTCCTCTAATTATAGACTTCCCTACCCTGGGGAAAGACTGTGGCTCCCAACCTACCTCATTGTGGACCTTGTACTTTTTTTGTTAATCTGCATTTTCCCTGCAGCTGTGATGAGATTAGAGTTGAGAGAAACAGCATGGCTATAGACCCTTCAGCCAATTGTGTCCATTGAGCGACCATTGCCATTATCCCTCTTTCTTATCCACTTGCTGTGCATTAAGGGCAATTTACAGAGGCCAATTAATCTACAAAAGCTGCTCATCTTTAGGAAGAAGGAGGAAACCAGCACTTGGAGTGAGAACATGCAAACTCCACATAGACAGCACCTGATGTGAGGATTGAACCCGAGTCTCTGGTCCTGTGAGGCAGCTGCTCTACCTGCTGTGCCACCATGCCGCTCTTTATGCCATAACGTTTTTTCACATAATATTCTGCCCTCTGGTATGTTCCTCTTTGCATTGCCTGATGCACTCGGACAAGACTTGATTGTACTCATGTATGATATGATTTAACTGGACAGCCCGGCAAACAAAGTTATTCTCTGTATCTCGGTACTCATGACAACAATAAACCAATACAAATACCATTTACTGTGTAAGTTCTACCCTGGTTTGCCGTCCACATGCAACACCTCGTATTTATCTGAATTAACCTCATCTGCCATATCTCTGCCCAGTTGATCAAGATCCCATTGCTTTCTTCCATAACTTTCTTCACTGAAATATTTTGTGCTGCCCCTCTACTCTTCATGTTCAGATCAATACTGCTTAATTTACAGTAGAGCAAATGCACAATCCAATAGTAGACATTCTAGCTGTTTCCTTTGATGTTTCTTCAAAGGTACTAAACCAGGCATAAAAGTTGGGTGGTCATGTTGCAGATGTATAAGACATTGGTGAGGCCACATTTATAGTATTGTGTTCAATTCTGGGCACCATGTTATAGGAAAGATATTGTCAAGCTGGAAAGGGTGCAGAGAAGATTTACGAGGATGTTGCTAAAACTCGAGGGTCTAAACTATAGGGAGAGGTTCAGCGGGATGGGACTCTATTCCTTGGAGTGCAGGAGGATGAGGGGTGATCTTATAGAGGTGCAGAAAATCACGAGAGGAATAGATCGGGTAGATGCACAGAGTCTCTTGAGTCCCAGAGTAGGGGAATGGTGGACCAGGCAATCTAGCTTTAAAGTGAAGGGGGGAAGTTTTAATAGGAATCTTGGGGGTAACGTTTCACGCAAAGGGTGGTGAATAAATGGAACAAGCTGCCAGAGGAGGTAGTTGAGGCAGATACTGTCTCAACGTTTAAGACACAGTTAGACAAGTACACGGATAGGATGGGTTTGGAGAGATAGCGACCAAATGCAGGCAGGTGGGACTAGCGCAGATGGGGCATATTGGTTGGTGTGGGCAAGTTGGGCTGATGGGCCTGCTTGATGCTGTATCATTCCATGACTCTACATCCCTAAGCCATGTACTGCACCTCGTTCCACGATCTGCCTATTCAATTGCTTGTCTCGTTGTTCCAGTAAGGAGGAGATTGAGGCATGAACTCTGGAGGAAGCCTGCTTGTAATGTCAACCCTTGGAATTGCTCTTCCTCTAACCTTAATGGCAGTCACTCCTGTATGGGTGTGTGCAGTCACTCCCATGCCTTTTTGGCATTACATGTACACAGTTCTGCACATGCACACGGCAGTACTTAAATAGAAGTGCTGCTACATAGTAATGCTACTATAAATGTATAATTTTGTACTTATAATTCGAACTTAGAATTTTGAATTATAAGTTGGTGGCAGCACGGTGGCGCAGCAGTGGAGTTGCTGCCTTTCAACCCCGGAGACACGGGTTCGATCCCGACTATGGGCGCTGTTTGTACGGAGTTTGTATTCTCTCCCCGTGAACGCATTGGTTTCCTCCGAGATCCTCGGTTTCCTCCCACACTCCAAAGACGTACAGGTATGTAGGTTAATTGGCTTGGTATAAATGTAAAATTGTCCCAGGTGTGCGTAGGATATTGTTAGCGTGCGGGGATCGCTGATCAGTGCGGACTTGGTGGCCTGTTTCCGCGCTGTATCTCAAAACTAAACTAAACCAAAAGTTATAATCAATAACGAAAAGGACAAATAAGCTGAATGGAAAAATAAGTTTTATTCGTGAAAGAACAGATTGAAGATGATTGAAGAGAAATTCCAGCTTTGGGTGGCTGACCTCTTGGATATAGTGTTCTGTTCTTGAGTCGATTAGACCATGGTCCAGTGAAGGATTAGCAATGTACAGGCAGCGAGCTGACTGATGTACAACAGTGCAGCAAAAAGCCCTGACAGCACTTTTGTGAACATAATGGCCATGCAAAAAAACTCCTTGGAATGAAAGAATATAAATCCCATTGAATTCCTGAAATTCTCCTTAGCTTTTTGGATGCCAACATTTCTGCTGAATTTGTCAATCAAAACCATTTCTAACAACGTAACTTCAAGATTTGAATCCCCCCATCCTCCTTCTATTCCCCACACCCTCCCCTTTATTCCCTCCCTTGGTTCCTACCTGGGCTCCCACCTATTTTTCATCTCCACCCATACCTTATAACCATATAACCATATAACAATTACAGCACGGAAACAGGCCATCTCGGCCCTACAATTCCGTGCCGAACAATTATTTTCCCCTAGTCCCATCTACCTGCACTCAGACCATAACCCCCCATTCCTTTCCCATCCATATACCTATCCAATTTATTTTTAAATTATAAAATCGAACCTGCCTCCACCACCTTCACTGGAAGCTAATTCCACACCGCTACCACTCTCTGAGTAAAGAAGTTCCCGCTCATGTTATCCCTAAACATCTGCCCCTTAATTCTGAAGTCATGTCCTCTTGTTTGAATCTTTCCTACTCTTAATGGGAAAAGCTTGTCCACGTCAACTCTGTCTATCCCTCTCATCATTTTAAAGACCTCTATCAAGTCCCCCCTTAACCTTCTGCGCTCCAGAGAATAAAGACCTAACATTCAACCTTTCTCTGTAACTTAGTTGCTGAAACCCAGGCAACATTTTAGTAAATCTCCTCTGTACTCTCTCTATTTTGTTGACATCCTTCCTGCAATTAGGCAACCAAAATTGTACACCATAGTCCAGAATTGGTCTCACCAATGCGTTGTACAATTTTAACATTACATCCCAAATCTATACTCAATGCTCTGATTTATAAAGGCTAACATACCAAAAGCTTTCTTTACCACCCTATCTACATGAGATTCCACCTTCAAGGAACTATGCACAGTTATTCCTAGATCCCTCTGTTCAACTGCATTCCTCAATTCGCTACCATTTACCATGTACGTCCTATTTTGATTTTTCCTGCCAAGATGTAGCACCTCACACTTATCAGCATTAAACTCCATCTGCCATCTTTCAGCCCATTCTTCCAAATGGCCTAAATCTCTCTGTAGACTTTCCAAAATCTACTTCATTATCCACAACACCACCTATCTTAGTATCATCTGCATACTTACTAATCCAATTTACCACACATTCATCCAGATCATTGATGTACATGACAAACAACAGTGGACCCAACACAGATCCCTGAGGCACCCCACTAGTCACCTGCCTCCAACCTGACAAACAGCCAACCACCATTACTCTCTGGCGTCTCCCATTCAGCCACTGTTGAATCCATCTTGCTACTCCTGCATTTATACCCAACAATTGAACCTTCTTAACCAACCTTCCATGAAGAACCTTGTCAAAGGCCTTACTAAAGTTCATATAGACAATATTCACTGCTTTACCCTCATCAATTTCCCTAGTAACCTCTTCAAAAAATTCAAGAAGATTAGTCAAACATGACCTTCCAGGCACAAATCCACGTTGACTGTTCCTAATCAGACCCTGTTTATCCAGATGCTTATATATATTATCTCTAAGTATCTTTTCCATTAATTTGCCCACCACTGAAGTCAAACTAACAGGTCTATAATTGCTAGGTTTACCCTTAGAACCCTTTTTAAACAATGGAACAATATGCGTAGTACGCCAAACCTCGGGCACTATTCCCGTTTCTAATGACATTTGAAATATTTCTGTCATAGCCCCTGCTATTTCTACACTAACTTCCCTCAATGTCCTAGGGAATATCCTGTCAGGACCTGGAGACTTATCCACTTTTACATTTTTCAAAAGTGTCAGTACTTATTTTTCTTTGAATCTTATAGTATCCATAGCTACTCTACTTGTTTCCCTTACCTCACATAATTCAATATCCTTCTCCTGGGTGAATACCGAAGAAAATAAATTGTTCAATATCTCCCCCATCTCTTTTAGCTCTGCAGATAGCTGTCCACTCTGTCTCTCTAACGGACCAATTTTATCCCTCATTATCCTTTTGCTATTAATATAGCTGTAGAAACCCTTTGGATTTACTTTCACCTTACCTGCCAAAGCAACCTCATATCTTCCTTTAGCTTTTCTAATTTATTTCTTAAGATTCTTTTTACATTCTTTATACTCCTCAAGCACCTCATTCACTCCATGCTGCCTATAATTATTGTAGATCTCTCTCTTTTTCAGAAACAAGTGTCCAATTTCCTTTGAAAACCATGGCTCTTTCCAATTTTTACTATTTCCTTTCAACCAAACAGGGACATAAAGATTCTGTACTCTTAAAATGTCCCCTTTAAATGTCCTCCATTTCTCTTCTACATCCTTCCCATAAAACAAAATGTCCCAATTCACTCCTTTTAAATCCTTTCGCATCTCATCAAAGTTAGCCTTTCTCCAATCAAAAATCTCAACCCTAGGTCCAGTTCTGACCCTCTCCATAATTATATTGAAACTAATGGTATTGTGATCACTGGACCCAAAGTGCTCCCCAACGCATACCTCCGCCACCTGACCTGTCTCATTTCCTAACAGGAGGTCCAGCACTGCCCCTTCTCTCGTAGGTACCTCTATGTATTGCTGCAAAAAACTATCCTGCACACATTTTACAAACTCCAAACCATCCAGCCCATTTACAGAATGTGTTTTCCAGTCTATGTGTGGAAGGTTGAAATCTCCCACAATCACTACCTTGTGCTTATTACTAATATCTGCTATCTCCTTACATATTTGCTCTTCCAATTCTCGCTCCCCATTTGGCGGTCTATAATACACCCCCATAAGTGTTGCTACACCTTTCCCACTCCTCAGTTCCACCCAAATAGCCTCCCTAGATGAGACCTCCAATCTATCCTGCCAAAGCACTGCTGTAATATCTTCCCTGACTAGCAATGCAACACCTCCACCTCTTGCCCCTCCAATTCTATCACACCTGAAGCAACAAAATCCTGGAATATTTAGTTTCCAATCACAGCCCTCCTGCAACCATGTTTCACTGATCGCCACAACATCATACTTCCAGGTGTCTATCCAGGCTCTAAGTTCATCCACCTTTCTTACAATGCTCCTAGCATTAAAATATGCACATTTATGCAACCCACCGCCTCTTATTCTCTGTTTATTTTATTTTTCTTCGTTCTCCCCTAGATTTTGGGTCCGAGTGCTTCCATTCTCTGCCTCCTGCCTCACACTCTGTCTACTAGCTTTCTCTATTTGAGTCCCTCCCCCCAACCATTCTAGTTTAAAGTCTCCCCAGTAGCCTTTGCAAACCTCCCCACCAGGATATTGGTCCCCCTCGAGTTCAAGTGCAACCTGTCCTTTCAGTACAGGTCACACCTTCCCCAAAAGAAGTTCCAATGATCCAGAAACTTGAATCCATACCCACTGCACCAGTCCTTCAGCCACGCATTTATCCTCCACCTCGCTCCATTCCTACTCTCACTGTCGTGTGGCACAGGCAGTAATCCTGAGATTGTTACCTTTGCAGTCCTTCTCCTTAACTCTCTACCTAACTCCCTAAATTCTTCTTTCAGGACCTCATCTCTTTTTTTACCTATGTCATTGGTACCTATATGTACCACAACCTCAGGCTCCTCTCCCTCCCATTTCAGGATATCTTGGACGCGTTGAGACCTCATCCGGGACCCTGGCACCAGGGAGGCAAACTACCATTCGGGTCTCCTGACTGCGTCCACAGAATCGCCTATCCGATCCCCTAACTATAGAGTCCCCAATTACTATTGCCCTCATCTTTTTTTCCCTACCTTTCTGACCAACAGGGCCGGTCTCTGTGCCGGAGGCCCGGCCGCTGTCGCTACCCCCGGGCAGGCTGTTCCCCCCAACCGTACTCAAACAGGAGTACTTATTTTCAAGGTGTACAGACACTGGGGTACTCACTCAATACAACAATACAATACAATACAATTTATTTGTTGTCATTTGAACCCAGAGGTTCAAACGAAATTTGGTTTCTGCAGTCATACAAACAAGAAGAAGAACCAAGACACAACACAATTTACACAAACATGCATCACAGTGAATCTCCTCCTCACTGTGATGGAAGGCAAAGTCTTATCTCTCCCCTGCACTCCTCGTTCTCCTCCTGATGTCAAAGCCCCCGGCGGGCGATGGTAAGTAAGTCCCGCAGCAATTATTAAGCCGCGCCAGGTGATGCAAGGCCCTGACCCGGGTTTTGGTTTTGGAGCTCCCGGCATGTGCTAGCAAGTCCCATGGCCGTTAAAGCAGCGCCGGGCGATGTAAGGCCCCACTCCAGGCCATCCTCAACCCCGCAACTCGGGCGGGAGAAGTCGCCCTTGCGGAAGCCCTGAAAAGCGTCTCCCAGCAGGGACACGCGGGCTCCCGGTGTTACTGTCCATCAGACCTGCGGTTGGAGCCTCCAAATCACGGTGGTCGGGCCGCAGCAGCGCGCCACCACAGCTCCTCCCGCTACGAACTCGGCCAGCTCCACGATGGTGAGTAGTCCATAGGCTACGTGACTGGAGCCCCAGGTCATTCCGGTTGGAGGCCGCTCCACGGTGCTAGGCCCCAATGACAACGGAGCACAAGGTAGTGATTGTGGGAGATTTCAATTTTACACAAACAGACTGGGAAACACATTCTGTACATGGGCTGGATGGGTTGGAGTTTGTAAAATGTGTGCAGGATAGTTTTTTGCAGCAATACATAGAAGTACCTACTAGAGAAGGGGCGGTGCTGGACCTCCTGTTAGGAAATGAGACGGGTCAGGTGGCAGAGGTATGTGTTGGGGAACAGTTTGGGACCAGTGATCACAATACCATTAGTTTCAATATAATTATGGAGAGGGTCAGAACTGGACCTAGGGTTGAGATTTTTGTTTGGAGGAAGGCTAACTTTGAGGAGATGCGACAGGATTTAAAAGGAGTAAATTGGAACATTTTGTTTTATGGGAAAGATGTGGAAGAGAAATGGAGGACATTTAAAGGTGAACTTTTAAGAGTACAGAATCTTTATGTCCCTGTTCGGTTGAAAGGAAATTGTAAAAATTGGAAAGAGCCATGGTTTTCAAGGGAAATTGGACACTTGGTTTGGAAAAAGAGAGAGATCTACAATAATTATAGGCAGCATGGAGTAAATGAGGTGCTTGAGGAGTATAAAGAATGTAAAAAGAATTTTAAGAAAGAAATTAGAAAGCTAAACGAAGATATGAGGTTGCTTTGGCAAGTAAGGTGAAAGTAAATCCAAAGGGTTTCTTCAGCTATATTAATAGCAAAAGGATAACGAGGGCTAAAATTGGTCCATTAGAGAGTCAGAGTGGACAGCTATCTGCAGAGCCACAAGAGATGGGGGAGATATTGAACAATTTCTTTTCTTCGGTATTCACCAAGGAGAAGGATATTGAATTATGTGAGGTAAGGGAAACAAATAGAGTAGCTATGGAAACTATGAGATTCAAAGAAGAGGAAATACTGACACTTTTGAGAAATATAAAAGTGGATAAGTCTCCAGGTCCGGACAGGAAATTTCCTAGGACATTGAGCGAAGTTAATGTAGAAATAGCAGGGGCTATGACAGAAATATTTCAAATGTCATTAGAAACGGGAATAGTGCCGGAGGATTGGCGTACTGTGCATGTTGTTCCATTGTTTAAAAAGGGTCTAATAGTAAACCTAGCAATTATAGACCTGTTAGTTTGACGTCAGTGGTGGGCAAATTAATGGAAAGGATACTTAGAGATAATATATATAAGCATCTGGATAAACAGGGTCTGATTAGGAACAGTCAACATGGATATGTGCCTGGAAGGTCATGTTTGACTAATCTTCTTGAATTTTTTGAAGAGGTTACTCGGGAAATTGATGAGGATAAAGCAGTGGATGTTTTATATATGGACTTCAGTGAGGCCTTTGACAAGGTTCCTCACGGAAGGTTGGTTAAGAAGGTTCAATTGTTGGGTATTAATGGTAGAGTAGCAAGATGGATTCAACAGTGGCTGAATGGGAGATGCCAGAGAGTAATGGTGGATGGTTGTTTGTCAGGTTGGAGGCCAGTGACTAGTGGGGTGCCACAGGGATCTGTGTTGGGTCCACTGTTGTTTGTCATGTACATCAATGATCTGGATGATGGTGTGGTAAATTGGATTAGTAAGTATGCAGATGATACTAAGATCGGTGGGGTTTTGGATAATGAAGTAGATTTTCAAAGTGTACAGAGAGATTTATGCCAGTTGGAAGAGTGGGCTGAAAGATGGCAGATGGAGTTTAATGCTGATAAGTGTGAGGTGCTACATCTTGGCGGGACAAATCAAAATAGGACGTACATGGTAAATGGTAGGGAATTGAAGAATGCAGGTGAACAGAGGGATCTGGGAATAACTGTGCACAGTTCCCCGAATGTGGAATCTAATGTAGATAGGGTGGTAAAGAAAGCTTTTGGTGTGCTGGCCTTTATAAATCAGAGCATTGAGTATAGAAGTTGGGATGTAATGTTAAAATTGTACAAGGCATTGGTGAGGCCAATTCTGGAGTATGGTGTACAATTTTGGTTGCCTAATTGTAGGAAGGATGTCATCAAAATAGAGAGAGTACAGAGGAGATTTACTAGAATGTTGCCTGGGTTTCAGCAACTAAGTTACAGAGAAAGTTGAACAAGTTAGGGCTTTATTCTTTGGAGCGCAGAAGGTTAAGGGGGGACTTGATAGAGATCTTTAAAATGATGAGAGGGATAGACAGAGTTGATGTGGATAAGCTTTTTCCCACTGAGAGTAGGGAAGATTCAAACAAGGGGACATGACTTGAGAATTAAGGGACAGAAGTTTAGGGGCAACATGGGGGGGAACTTCTTTACTGAGAGAGTGGTGGCTGTGTGGAATGAGCTTCCAGTGAAGGTGGTGGAGGCAGGTTCATTTTTATCATTTAAAAATAAATTGGATAGTTATATGGATGGGAAAGGAATGGAGGGTTATGGTCTGAGCACAGGTATATGGGACTAGGGGAGAATACGTGTTCGGCACGGACTAGAAGGGTCGAGGTGGCCTGTTTCCATGCTGTAATTGTTATATGGTTATATGGTTATATGATATAATGGTGACAGTTCCTTTTCCCCCACAGATGCTGCTTGATCTGTTGAGCTCCTCCTGCAGATTGTTTGTTGTTGAGGGCTATGGTGAACAGGCACAGGAAGACGTGGAGAAGATCAGCCATGATCATATTCAAGGGCAGGGCAGGTTTGAGGTGGTGGAATGCCTCCTCTTCTTCCTCTGTACCTCTTGCCTGATGGGAGAGGGGAAACGTGCGAGTGCCCGGTGTGAGACACATGGTCAATTATGCTGGAGGCCTTGCTGAGCAGCGTAAAGTGTAGATGGAGTCAATGAAAGGGAGGTTTAGTTTAATTCCATACAGGCAATCCTGTAGTCAGGATCGAACGTAGATCTCTGGCGCTGGAAGGCAGTAACTCTAACGCTCCATCACCGTGCCAACCTCATGTGTCATACTCTTGTGTGGTCCAAAACCTCAAACTTCTTGCATCATTTTATGTTGGAAATTATGTAAATATTTTGCATGCAGATTTACATAATTAACATTTAAATATGACCTTGGCTCAAGTATTGATGCTGGGATAATGGTGCCAAGTAATAGCAAAGGCAGAATCCTGAGCTAAGGATTTTGTTGTACTGCAGTATTGTGTAGTGAAGGTAGACAAAAGTGCTGGAGAAACTCAGCGGGTGCAGCAGCATCTATTGGAGCGAATGAAATAGGCAACGTTTCGGGCCGACACCTTTCTTCAGACAATTTTGTGTATAGTGTAGTGAGTCAAGTCTGGTCAAGTCAAGTCTGTTATCATTTGCACAAGTACGTGGATGTGCAGCAACAATGAAGATCTGCTTGCAGTAACATCACAGACACATAGACTCAGACAACATGCAGATCGTACATACATTATAAGTACATTTTACATCAATTCTATGAGATATTGGAAAAAAAAAATACTCTACGAAAGAAGGATAAGACATTGTTCCAAAAATACACAATTTGAAATAGAAATAGAATGGAAGGATCAGGGTCAAATGCAAGACAGTGGGACTAATGTAGATGGGACATGTTGGCTGGTGTGGGCAAGTTGGGCCGAAGGGTCTGTTTCCATGCTGTAAGACTCTGTGACTCTATAACATTGTAAATCCATGATAGTGCAAAAGATGGCCCATGGTGTTACATTACGATGAGGGTACTTAAAATACCTGGGAGTTAGTATAAAGAGCAATGGTACATTGAGGATCTGGGTATCATTGGGACTTTGTGTGATGACAATGTGGTAGGATTTTTAAATAATGTTTGAAAGTGGTTTAGTTCAATCTAAAACCACTATTTTAGATCCACTGGCTACAAATGCATTAGGCAAGGGTTAAGCCTGGTGGGTTGGGAGGATATAACAACCAACAGTGGCCAACTTGTAAAGGATCTATGCATAGATAACAAGTGATTATACTGTATATCGCTTGCAAATAAAATAAGTAAAAATTGTTCAGCAGTGATTAAGAAGAAAAATTATAGATCATATCAATTCAAAGGAAATTGATCATTACATTGTCAGTAAAAATAAAGCATAAACTTGTGAACAGGAAGATTTCAGATTTCAATCAAAGCTGACCAAATTATTGATAAGCAATTGTAGAATACATGTGTAGTACAAGGATAAACATACGAAAGGGATATAAGAACTTCTATGGATTATTTAAATGTAGATTAACAGAAGTTAATGTTGATCTCTGTCAAGAGAGATTGGAGAAATCATAATTTGAATAGAAGCACAGTGGTTCAAGGGGTGGCACAGTGTCGCAGCTGGTAGAGTCACCACCCCACAGCTCCATAGACCCAGGTTCAATCCTAGTGAAAGTGTCATCACAGGGTGGCACGGTGGCCTAGCGGTAGAGTTACTGCTTTACAGCACCAGAGATCCAGATTCAATCCTGACCCCGAGTGCTGTCTGTATGGAGTTTGCACATTCTCAAGGTGCTCCAGTTTCCTCCCATTTCACAAAGATGTGATTGGTTTGTGAGTTAATTAGCCTCCGTGAAATTGTCCCTAGGGAGTGGATGAGAAAGTGGGATAACATAGAACTAGTGTGAAGAGGTGATCAATGGTCAGGAAGGACTCGGTGTGCCGAAGGGCCTTTTTCCGTGACGTATCTCTAAACTAAATTAGAGACAATGGATTCAAAGGAGATGGAGGCGAAAAGAACTCTCAGAATTACTACAGGCAACTACAACTAAATGAGGAACTGAAAGAAAATATTATTCGCAAAAAATATGCATTGAAAAATTGAATAGGAGTAAGAGGCATCAAAACGATAGGATGTTGTGTGCTGCCCCCTTGGAATGTGGAAGAGGTGATGAAGGAGTTATTGGAAACATTGGTCAGCATCTCAAAAACTCCATAGATTTTAAAACTGTTCCCATGGATTTGGAAGTGACCAATATTATCCTATTCTTTAAGTATGGGGGGGCACAGCAGCGCAATGGCAATGTCATTGCAGTAACAGCACCAGGGACCCAGGTTTGATACTGACCGCGGGTGCTGTCTGTAGGGAGGTTGTACATTCTCCCTGTGACTGCGTGGGGTTTCTCCGGATGCTCCAGTTTCCTCCCGTATTCCAAAGATGTGCAAGTTTGTAGGTTAACTGGCATCTGCAAATTGTCACTAGTGTGTCGGATAGAACTGGTGTGCGGGTGATCGCTGGTCGGCACATACTCGGTGGGCCGAAGGGCCTGTTCCCACGCCTGTTCCCTTTCGTTGTCTCTGTAAACTTAACTAAACTAAACTAAACTAAACTAAACTAAACTAAACTAAACTAAACTAAACTGAACTGAACTGAACTGAACTGAACTGAGCAGAACTGAACTAAACTACAGGAGGGAAAGAGGAAAGAGAAGTCTTTGCGTTACATCAGATGAAAGACAAAATGCAAGAATACAATATGAATGAAGAGATAACAATGCATTTTAGTTAACAACATTGACCAGAGTAAGCATGGGTGCATGTAAGAGCATACATTTGACAAATCTATGGCAAATCTGTGGATAACCTTGAATTATTTTCTCACCGACGACACCTGTGTGGTTGGACGAAGCACAGATGGGGACGAGTTAGAGTATAGAAGTGAGATCGACTGACTGACCAATTGGTGCCAGCACATCAACCTGGCTCTCAACATCAGTAAGACCAAGGAACTGATTGTGGACTTTGGTAGGGGAAGGATGAGGACCCACAATCCTGTTCATATCAATGGGACAATGGTGGAGAGGGTCAAGAACTTCAAATTCCTGGCCGTGCATATTTCCAAAGATCTTTCCTGGACCCAGCACACCGATGCAATTATAAAGAAGGCATCAGCGACTCTACTTCCTGAGAAGATTACGGAGATTCGGCATGTCGAAGAGGATTCTCCTAAACTTCTACAGGTGCACGGTAGAGAGCCTAGGGATGCAGAGATATGGGTTGTTAACATTGTGCTACGTCACTTCGCCGATAGGCACCAGCAACATCCCTGTCCTTGGTCAAACTCACGTACTAATGGTTATGCCATGGTGTTGAGTACAGCGCTACGGATCCAGTCATTGCTACACTGGATAGAATGATCATATCTGTGGGCTAAATAACATGTTTTGTTTATGATTAGTCAAGCAGATTAGACAGGGACACAGACCAAACTAGATGTTGCATATCCCATGGACCTTGGGTTGTGTATGATCACGCATCTACACCAGTATGTCAAGGCCTCTAAGAGCCTCCTACTCTGACTAGCAATATTGTTAGTTACATAAAACCCCGTTAGAAGGAATCACTACGAACCTTCTCCAGAGGGTTAAATGGGTCTGGCATATACAGGAGTGTACATTGAAATTGAGTCTCATTCTATCAGGACTGCTATACCTCAGCAGCAGGCTTATGGACCATATCCTAGTGGCTGCAGAATGGTCAAACTATTAATCTGTACAAATATTCAGAATAAACCCATTGCCGGATCGGGGGTATTCGCCAACTCTATGTTAGGTATGGTTCATACTTCCTCCAGGTTGAGGGAGGTTACGATTCCCACTATTGTTCATCAATAGCATCAACATGTCTATATCTATGTCATGTCTGAATGCTATATTAATGTTCACTCATCATTGGCCTACTGATGCTGTCTATGATGCCTGGACTCGTTTCCACGGCATGAAACCACAGAGCTTTAAAATCTTCACGTAGTCACTCACGTGACTCCGAAGTAAAATAGTAAGATTAAACGAGAATTTACCAGTTTGAAGTTTAATCTTTATTTTATGAGGAGTAACGTTGAGGGATTACATGCCCTCCACGCCCACCCTCGATCATAAAGTTCAACTGGTATCCTATTTCTCTAATCTTACTATGTTCAGTTAATTTACAGTTATCTGTGATTTCACACCGCTGCTTTGAAGATTGACACGCATGCGTCCTGGCGAGTTCTTCACGTAATCCCTCAACGTTACTCCTCATAAAATAAAGATCAAACTTCAAACTGGTAAGTTCTCGTTTAATCTTACTATTAAACACAACAACAAATAAGCTCTGACTTCTGAACTGCAAATTATATTATTATTGTACTATATTTGTTATTTATTGAACGTTTTCTTTTTATTTTCTCTTCTGTACTATGTTTGCATATTCACATATTCTGTTGTGCTGCAGCGAGTAAGAATTTAATTGCCCCATCTTAGACACATGACAATAAAACATTCTTGATTCTTGACTCTTGGAACACCGTGATTGAGGGAAAATATATAAAATGATGAGAGGCAGATTGTGTAGAAGGTCAGAACCTTTCTCGCAGCGTGGAAATGTCAAAGGCTAGACGGCATCGCTTGACAATGAACAGGGCGAAGTTTGAAGGAGATGCGTGGACCATATCTTTTACACAGAGGATAGTCTGTGTCTGGAACACACTGCCAAGGTTGGTGGTGGAGGCAGATATGATAGCAGCGATGCTTAGCTTTTAGACAGGCACATGTATGCACAAGGAATGGAGGAATATAGATCATATTTTTGGAAGGAACTGCAGATGCTGGTTTACACCGAAGATAGACTCAAAATGCTGGAGTAACTCAGCAGGACAGGCAGCATCTCTGGATTGAAGGAATGGGTGAAGTTTCAGGTCAAGATCTGTCTTCAGATCATATGTAGGCAGATGAGGTGAGTTTATCTTTGTATCATATTCAGCACTGACATTGTGGGCTGAAGTGCCTGCTCCTGTTCTGTACTGTTCTATGTTCTGTGTTCTCATATATTGAGGTTCTAACTAATGAAATAAAAATGAGATAAATAGTTGAGCTTTCAGAAAGCGCTCGATAAAATGCCACACAAGAGGTCATGTAATGATATTGCAATGTTTGCTATTGTGGGCGGCATAGATTGAAGACTAATTAACTGGGAAAACAGAGATTTGGAGTAAATGATGGGGAAAAACAAAACAAAATTGCTGAGTATTCTAATTAGAACAAAACACAAAAATGCTGAGTGTTTTTAAGGATGAGAGCTTAGGAAATGTTGTTGCTCAGAGGCATTTGGATATCCTTGTAAAAAAATCTACTGAACTCCACCATGCAGCAGTCAATGTGAAAGGCAAACGGTCTTTATTACAGGAGGATGTGAGTACTTTAGACTTTAGAGATACAGCGCCTAAATGAGCCTTTCAGCCCAGCAAGTCCGCACCAATCAGTGATCACCCCCGTACACTAGCACTATCCTACACACTAGAGACAATTTACAATTTTACTTCGGAGTCACGTGAGTGACTACGTGAAGAACCCGTCCAGCACGCATGCGCAACATGAGCGTTCACGCAGTGCAACAGTGACGAACAGGAGTACAGGCCGCTCCCGCTACAGCTTAAAAAAGACGGACCGTCAGGTAAGTTTATTCTGAGGTCGTATTTCAAAAAAGTTGCTTTGCTTTGTGCCACCAGGTTGAGACAACTGGAAAAATGAGCAAAACAAGGCAAGCAAAAAAGACCGCTCCCCGTTCGACTCCAATAGAGGAGCGTTCCATCAGTGGGGGGCGAGAGGCGGCAGGACCGCACACCCTGCGGTCCGCTATTTCTGACACCGAGCCGACCCCAGTCCCGCTAGCGCAGCCTGAGCAGCCGGCTGGAAGTAAATCTACACGGAAGACAAACCGGCCGGTAATGTCCAACATCTCCGAGGAGGACGTCTCACCGCCCGAGAGCGGCAGAGACAGCCGCCTGAGCTGCATGGAGCGGCTCATGGAGCAAATGCTCCAGCGAGACTTGCTTCGGGAGCTGGAGCAGACTCGCCAAGGGAGTTCAGGCACTCCCGCCACAGTGCCTCACAAGGCACTGGCCATCGCTTCCCCCTCAGCCGAGGGCAGTGTTGGCGACCAGGGCTGGGCTGGTCAAGAACAGGGGTCACTGGCCGAAGATGTCGGGAGTACGCTTGGGGTGTAGGACCAGGAAGAGCTGCTGGGTGTAGTCAACCGCTACGTGGCAGCTCCACGAGCAGGACGGCCATTAGAGCCAAAACTGGCAGCAAGCATAGACTACCTGTCCTTCAAACCCCTACAAGAGCAGGTAGTCAATGAGGCACTAGAGCTGTAATCAGCCCCAGAAAATTGCACTTCGCTCAACGTGCCGGCCATCAACAGCCAAATCTGGAGGCACGTTGGGCAGAACATCCGCAACCAAGAATTCAAATTACAGCGGATTCTCAGGCTCCTGACGTCAGCCATCACTTCTTATGCTCGTTCCGTGGTTGGGGTGGAAATGGCCACAAACCAGCAAGATACATTAGCTGTGCTGTGCAACACCCAATTCGAGGTCAACAACCTCCGTAAGGAGATAATAAGACCTGCCCTCAACCCGAAATTTGCAGGGTTGTGCAAAACACCGGCCTCAGAGCCACAAATCCTGCTCTTCGGTAACGACCTCTCTAAAAAAGTGAAGGACCTGGAAGAAGAGTCCATAACATTTGGCCTCATTAGGGCGTGTGTGTATGTATGTATGTGTGTATGTATGCATGTATGCATGTATGTAAATATGTATGTGTGTGTATGTATGTGTGTGTGTATGTATGTGTGCATGTGGGTATGTGTGTATGTATGTATGTATGTATGTATGTATATATGTATGTGTGTGTATGTGTGTATGTATGTATGTGTGTATGTATGTGTGTATGTGTGTACATGCTGATCTTTTTGTGTATTATATTGTTTAAAGAGTACTATGTTTACATATCTGTTGTGCTGCTGCAGGGAATAATGTCATTATTCTGTTTGGGACATTAGGCAATAAAACATTTATGACACTAATGGCCTTATCCCATTAATGAATAAAGGAACCCCAGCTAATGAAAATATGAAGCCAGTGTGAGATGTATGTATGCGTGTCTGTATATGTGTGTATGTATGTATGTATGTATGTGTGTATGTATGTGTGTATGTATGTATGTATGTATGTAAGTGTGCATGTCTGCATGTATGTATATGTGTATGTATGTGTGTGTGTATGTATTGTTGTGTATGTATGTATGTATGTGTATGTATGTATGTATGTATGTGTGTATGTATGTATGTGTGTATGTGTGTATGTATGTGTGTGTAATAAAGGAACCCCAATTACCGAAAATATGAAGCCAGTGTGGGATGTGCAGGTACAGAAATTCTCCACGGGGATATAGAAAGGATAAACTGATGGGCAAGGACCAGCAGATGGAACATAAGATGGAAAAGTATGTGGTGAAAAAATAGATAGGATCCATATTCCTTTAAGTGGAATATTTGCTAGCTGGTGCTACTCAGAGAGAGCTGACAGATCTTAAAATCATGTCACTGAATAAGTTGAAGGAACAGCAAGCAATTCTGAAAGAGATCTTTTGCTCCAAATATATGAGGCCCTGGCAGCTTGACATTTAGTTAAGAGTTTAGCGATGCAGCATGGAGACAGGCCCTTCACAGTCCAGCTACTTGTTCTGAGCTGAAGACGGAAGGAAGGCCATTGTTGACGATGATTGGACCTCATATACCAGCCTGAGGAATTCCTACAGTGACGTCCTAGGGCTGGAGTTAATGGTCTCCAAGAACCACTACCTAGGTTTAGGTTTTGGGTTTTTATAATTATCATGTGTACCGAGGTACAGTGAAAAGTTTTGTTTTACATGCTATCCATTCAGGTCAGTTAATACCACACATAAATACAATCAAGTCAAATTCAAGTATAATAGATGGAGCAGAGGAAACGATACAGAGTGCAGAATACAGTTGCCAGCTCCATTGACAAAATATATCTCTCTACATCACCATCTATATCTCTCAATTTCCTCTCCTGTGACTTTCAGTCTGAGGAAGGGTCACCAACCGAAACATCACCCATTCCTTCTCTCCAGAGATACTGCCTGTCCCACTGAATTACTCCAGCTTTTAGTGTTTGGTACCATAGACCAAGTCCAATGTTCGCAATGGGGAAGGGGCGTATTAGACTGCATCCTAGCTTGTGGAAGGACCATTCAGTAGCCCGATAACAAACGGGTAGAAGCTGTTCCTGAGCTTGCTGGAGCACATTTATGAGCTTTGGTATCTTATAGCCAAAGGAAGTTCTTCATTTATGAATGTACTCACGTCCAGATTACTAGCAGGAATAGGCCACTGACCCCACACTGTACCACAACTTAATAAGATCAGGTTGATCTGGAGATGCCCCAGCATCCTTTCACTCCTTTCCTGTTGGGTATCAATCACCCCTGCCTTAAATGTATGATGCCCCCACTGCCCATTGAGGAAGAGAGTTTGAAAGGCTCATGACCTTCTGAGAGCTAAGCAGAGAAGGCTGGAAGCACTCAGCAAGTTCGGCAGCACCTGTGGAAAGAGAAACAGAGGTGATGCTTCAGGCCAAAGATCCTTTAACAGATCAGAAAATGTAGGAAAACAAGTTAGTTTTGCACATGGTTACACAAAAAAGCTGGAGAAACTCAGCGGGTGCAGCAGCATCTATGGAGCGAAGGAAATAGGCAACGTTTCGGGCCAAAACATCTGAAGAAGGGTTTCGGCCCGAAACGTTGCCTATTTCCTTCGCTCCATAGATGCATTAGCTCACTTAGTTTTGCACATGTTTAGCTCACCATCTCATTGTGATATATCTGTCTGTGGCCTCCTGCACTCAGCCAATTTCAACATACATTTGATGAACTGCTCTTTATCTTCTCCCTGGACGAGTTGCAGCTTCCAACTTTTTAGTTTAGTTTAGTTTAGTTTAGAGATACCACGTGGAAGCAGGCCCTTCAGCCCACCGAGTTTAGTTAACTTAGGAGTAACAGCGCGGAAACAGGTCCTTCGGCCCACTGAGTCCGCTCCGACCAGCGATCCCCGCACATTAACATTATTCTACACACACTAGGGACAATTTTACACATTCACTAAGCCAATCAACCTACAAACTTATACATCTTTGGAGTGTGGGAGGAAACCGAAGATCTCGGAGAAAACCCACGCAGGTTACGGGGAGAACGTACAAACTCCGTACAGATTGCACCCATAGTCGGGATCGAACCAGGTCTCCGTCACTGCAAGCGCTGCAAGGCAGCAACTCTACCGCTGCGCCACCACTTTCTATGACTTACTGAATGACTAATTTATTTTTAACTATAGCTCCTCGTTCTTGATCCTCCCATTAAAGATAACATCCCCTCCACATTCATCCTGTCATGACCTATGATGATTTTATGTTTCGTTCAAATGTCCATCTAGTCTTCTAAATTCAGCAGGGTCAATCCTCTCCGGTGCGATCAGTCATGTAGTGAACCTGTGGCACAGTGGCACAGCGGTAGAGCTGCTGCCTTACAGCACCAGTGACCCAGGTTCAATCCTGACCACGGGCACTGTCTGTATGGAGTTTGTACGCTCCGCCTGATGGGTGGATTTCCTCCGGGTACTCTGGTTTCTTCCCACACTCCAAAGACATGCAGCTTTGGAGGCTAATTGGCCAGGTAAAATTGTAAATTGCCCGAGTGTGTGTAGGAAAGTGCTAGTGTTCGGGGTGAAAACTGGTCGGCACAGACTCGGTGGGCCGAAGGGCCTGTTCCTACGCCGTTTCTCTAATGTCTAACCTACTGTATGTCGTGCATCAGATAATAAAGAGACAGGTACTATGTACAGTACTTCACATGTAATCTTGTCCATACCTTGGACAGATTAAATTATAACCTTTCAACTTTGGCATTAATTTCCCCCAGCAATAATGTATAATGCTGTTACAACTATTCCAATTAGTTGCTGAACCTGCATAATAGCCATTGCAATTAATACACTGGACATTTCAGGATTCCGCAACCTCTCCCTGTCGAAAGGTGTTTTTTTTTTCTGCCAAAACGGATAATATTCCATCTTCTACATTTTGCCAGAGCACCACTGTGTTCACTCAACACATTTATATTCCTTTCCAGCCTCTTTATAACCACTTCACACCTTACGTCCCTTTCATTTTTCTACCAACAGCAAATTCAACAACCATGCCATTTGTGCCTTCATCCAAGTTATTTATGTGGTTGTAAAAAGTTAAGGGCTCAGCAACGATCCCCATGGTACGCCACTCATTACAGCTCGCCAACCAGAAAAAGGCCCTGTTACGCTTGCTGTTTGATTCCTGTTGTACAGGCAGTCGTACCTCCTACATCGGGAGTTTTTATTCTGTACAATAACCTTTAATGTGGCACTTATCAAACGCTTTCTGGGTATCTACTATATGTACAGTACATTCATTGGTTCCATGTTCAACCCAAGAGAGACACAAAAAGCTGGAGTAACTTAGCGGGTCAGACAGCATCTCTGCAGAAAAGGAATAGGTGATGTTTTGGTTCGAGCCACTTCTTCAGACGGATGTTGCTTCTCTCCAGAGATGTTGCCTGACCTGCAGAGTTACTCCACCATTTTGTGTCTAACTCCGGTTTAAACCGACATCTGCAGTTCCTTCCTAAACATTTTCCACCCATATACAAGCTGTGCCCGATGTACATAGAAACATAGAAACATGGAAAATAGGTGCAGGAGGAGGCCATTCGGCCCTTTGAGCCAGTACGGCCATTCATTGTGATCATGGCTGATCGTAAGAATTACTTTCCATGAACCCTTACGTACGTCAGATATTATGTAAGTTGGAATCACCATCCCCATACCCTGCCTGAAATAACTCACAGAGGGAGGATTAACTGTCTTGGCGGTGTCCAGCTGTGTCCAGGGCACTTTCTGCACCGTGTGGCCTTCTGGGTAAGCACCGCCGCCATTGCCAACTTGTTTCCAACGGAAGCTTGAGTGATCAGTGTTGTGAAAATTACAAATTGCTTTAGTTGCACCAGGGACTGTTCAGGTTTGTTCCCGTAAGTGTGAGTTTACTAACATACCTGTTAGTACGTCGCCTGTTACGTATGTCTGTAGTCTCTTTTTCCCAAGAAACCATCCCTTTCTTACGCCTTAGTTTTAAGTTGAGTTTAGAGATACAGCACGGAAACAGGCCCTCTGTCCCTCCGGCCCACCATGCCAACACTGACCACTATCCTACACACTTGGGACAATTTACAATTTTTTTCAAAGCCAATTAACCGACAGAACTGTACATCTTTGAAGTGTGGGAGGAAATCAAAGCGCCAGGGGAAACAATTGGTTGGATTCGTCTCTTCAATTTGATTTCAATATTTTTGTGAACCTTAGAAGGCAGGAGGAAAATATGAAGTCAATGTGCAAGGAAATGCATTTGGCATACCTCCCCCACAACTATGGGTGGCGTGGTGGCGCAGCGGGAGAGTTGCTGCCCTACAGTGCCAGAGACCCGGGTTCGATCCTGACTATGAGTGCTGTCTGTATGGAGTTTGTACATTCTCATTGTAACCATGTGGGTTTTCTATGAGATATTTGGCTGCCTCCCACACTCCAAATACGTGCAGGTTTGTCGGTCAATAGGTTTAGCTAAAATTTCCCTAGTGTGTTCGATAGTGGTAGTGTATGGGGTGATCACTGGTCAGCACAGTTGGCCAAAGGGCCTGTTTCTGCAGTGTATCTCTAAACTAAACTAAACCACATACAATCTTCAGTCTCACCAATTCTCTCCCCCTGGACTCAAGTCAGGTCAAATCAAGTTGAGTTTATTGTCATATGCAGAGGCTTGCAACAAGATCACAGACACATAGATTCAGCCAACACACAAAACATAAATTATAGATACGTTTTTGGAACATTCTGTCAATCAATGAAAGAAAAAGATTGTGTAAAAGCACAAACACAATTGGAAAAGTGATAAAAATTAATGAAAAACATCACCTCAGGAAATAATGTCATCAGTCTGAAGAAGGGTTTTGGCCTGAAACGTTGCCTATTTCCTTCGCTCCATACCTGCACCCGCTGAGTTTCTCCAGCATTTTTGTCTACCTTCGATTTTCCAGCATCTGCAGTTCCTTCTTAAACCTCAGGAAATAATGTTTTGATTGTCTTCTCAAATGTATTATTGCTGTATAGAGACATAGCGGCAGAGAGTGATACAGTGTGGAAACAGCCCCTTCAGCCCAACTTGCCCACACCGACCAACATGTCCCAGCTACACTAGTCCCAGCTAGACTGCCTGCGTTTGGCTCATATCCTTGTAAACCTATGCTATCCATGTATCTAAATACTTCTTAAAAATTGCAATAATACCAGCCTCAACTACCTATTTTAGCAGCATGCTCCATGCACCCACCTCCCTTTGTGTGAAAAAGTCGTTAGATTCCTATTAAATCTTTCCTCCCTCACCTTAAACCTATGTCCTTTGGATCTCGATTCCCCTACCCTGGGCAAGTGTCTACCCTATCTATTCACCTTATGATTTTGTACACATCTATAAGATCCCCCTCATCCTCCTGCAATCCAAGGTTTAGAGTAACAGCATCCTCAACCCCTCTGTATAGCTCAGGTCCTCGAGTCCTGGTGAATCTATGCACCCATTCCAGCCTGACGCCATCTTTCCTACAACAAGATGCCTAGAACTGACCATGATACTCCAAATGCTGCCTCACAAACATCTTAACTAACTGCATAAGAGAGGGAATATTAGATTTTGCAGATTCATGTTTTGCATCCTTGACTAATTGTCTTTTTGGCATGACTTCATAGATTTGTGGACCACTGATATTCATGATGTATATTATCTATCTTCAGGAGTTGGGGGGAGTTCCCCCTCCGCCACGGGTACCATGTAATTCCCCACCTGGTTTGCCAGGTGAGAAGGGGCCTGTGGACCCACAGCAGGACCAAAAACAAGACCTTTCTGGCGAGCCAACGGCCATCCACACTTCAGCAGAAGTTGCGATCACTGTCATACGTGGCATTGTAAGGAATGATGATAAAGCACACGCACCAAAATCCTGTACTTCCAGTGGCGGAAGTCCGCAGGAACTGGAGGTCAGAGATGTGTGGTGCGTCCGTCATCCTTCCCGTTGGTAACCAGCACCACTGTGTCACGATGTTTTCAACGATGATGAATGAATGAATGAAGGAGTGCCAGTCATACCATGTGCTGCTCTCCCAATTTGACAATCAATTCCTTGTGTAGGAAGAAACTGCAGATACTGCTTCAAGGGCCTGTCCCACTTACGCGACCTTTTCAGCGACTGCCGGCACCCATCATAGGTCGCCGAAAATTGTTGAAAATTCAGCGGCGACCAGAAAGACGCTATGACTCTTTGAGTGACTAGAAGACTACTCATGACCATGCAGGCGACACTCTGGCGACATGTCGCGGGGTGAAGCCTGTATGGTCGTGAGTACTCGCCGAAAGAGTCGTACCTTGTTCTGGTCGCCGCTGGATTTTCAACATGTTGAACATTTTCGGCGACCTGCAATGACGTATGATGGGTACCGGCAGTCGCCAAAAAAGTCACGTATGTGGGACAGGCCCTTCAGATCAAAGATATACACAAATAGCTGGAGAAACTCAGCGGGACAGGCAGCATCTCTTCTTCAGAATAGTCAGGGGAAAGGGAAATGAGAGATACAGACGATGATGTGGAGAGATGAAGAGCAATGAATGAAAGATGCAAAAAAGTGACGATGTTTCTTGGGTAAAAACGAGAAGCTGGTGCAACTTGGGTGGGGGAGGGATGGAGAGAGAGGGAATACTGAGGTTACTTGAAGTCAGAGAAATTAATATTCATACCACTGGGTTGTACCTGACAATGGGGGAGGCCGAGGACAGAAAGGTCAGTGTTGGAATGAGGAGAATTAAAGGTAGACAAAAGTGCTGGAGAAACTCAGCGGGTGCAGCAGCATCTGTGGAACGAAGGAAATAGGCTTTAAGAGATAGGAATAGGAAATAAGGCCTATTTCCTTCAGATTCAATTTTAATTGTCATTGTCAGTGTACAGTACAGAGACAACGAAATCCATTTAGCATCTCCCTGGAAGAGCGACATAGCAAATGAGGGGATTGTCGCTATTTTTCCCATTCTAGGGAGACACAGGGCGTCGCGGTGTGCCCGCGCCGCCGCCATTTTGTAGGTCCATAGATGCTGCTGCACCCGCTGAGTTTCTCCAGCACTTTTGTTTACCTTCGATTTTCCAGCATCTGCAGTTCCTTCTCAAGCAGGAGAATTAAAGTGTTTAGCAACCGGGAGATCAGGTAGGTCCAGGCGGACTGAGTGAAGGTGTTCAGCAAAACAATCTCCCGCTCTACGTTTGGTCTCGCCGATGTATAAGAGAGCTTGTGCTTTGTTTTAATAATGTGTTTAACATGTTTAAAGGAAAATGTTTTGTTAAAATGTCCATGAAAATGTTTGACATAAAGTTCTTCACTGCATGAGAAATTTGGCTTTGAGAAACGTCAACCAATGACACATAACAAAAGCTGTTTTCTGGATGACCATCCTATAGACACACAATGTACTGGACGTCTTTGGAGTGTGGGAGGAAACAGAAGATCTTGAAGGAAACCCACGCGGTCACTGGGAGAACGTAAAACTCCGTACAGACAGCACCTGTAGTCGGGATCGAACCCGGGTCTCCGGTGCTGCAAGTGCTGTAAGGCAGCAAATCTACCACCGCGCCACCGTGCTGCTCAGTTCAATTCTCTTGTCTTTCTGGAGATTTTAGGAATCTAGGTTTTCTCAAACTCCATCTATGTTTGGACAGGTTGATCAGTTCTGACTATAATATCTGTCTCCATGGGCACCAGATTTGTCAGTGGGGTAGTTCTCCTTTAAACCATCAGTGAGCTCACAAATCAAATGGTCAGGGTACTTGATACAGGCCGCGCTCAGCAAAATAATACTCTCCCTAACCTGGATGAAGCTTCTGCGGGAGATCTGACCCTGGAAGGTCAATAGGAGGTCAACGCTCTGATCAAGATCATGTAATGGAAAGATGGAGTTCTGCTGAAGACAGAGACAAAATGCTGGAGTAACTCAGCGGGACAGGCAGCATCTCTGGATGGAAGGAATGGGTGACGTTTCACATCGAGACCCTTCTTCAGACTGAGAGTCAGGAGAGAGGGAGACATAGAGATATGGAAGGGTAAGGTGTGAAAATGAGTTGTCTGGAGTGAAACCAGGTTGACTCAGTGGCACAGTGGTAGAGTTGCTGCCTCACAGTGCCAGAGACCCAGGTTTGTTCCTGACTACGGGCGCTGTCTGTGCAGAGTTTGTACGTTCTCCCTGTGAACTTGTGGGTTTGCAGGTTAATTGGCTTCTGTAAATTGTAAATTGTCCCTAGTGTGTACGATAGTGCTAGTGTACAGGGTGATCGATGTTTGGCATAGACTCAGTGGGGCGAAGGGTTGTCTCCGCGCTGTATCTCTAAACCAAGCTAAACAAAGGATTGCAGATGCTGATTAATACACAAAAGGACATAAAGTGCTGGAGTAACTCAATGGGTCAGGCAGCGTCTCTGGAGAACATGAATAGGTGAAGTTTCGAGTCAAGACATCTGAAGAAGGGTCTCAACCCAAAACATCACCTGTCCATGTTCTGCAGAGATGCTGCCTGACCCGCTGAATTACTCCAGTACTTTGTGTTCTTTTGGCAATAATAGTTGGCATCCATGACCTATTTAGAAATAATTTAATACTAAAGTATTTTGAATGGCCATTCTGCCTGAATGTAATAACTCCAAATGTTTAGTTTAGTTTAGTTCAGCGAAATATGCCCTTCGGCCCATTGAGTCCGTGCCGACCTTTGACCACACTTTTGCATAGTTCTAACTTATCCCATTTTCTCATCCACGATCGACACTTTAGGGGCTATTTTTACAGAGGGCCTATTAGCCTATAAATCTGCAGGTGCTCGGGATATGGGAGGAATCTAGAGCACCTGGATGAAACCCACACAGTCATATAACCATATAACCATATAACC
The DNA here is from genome assembly GCF_028641065.1 of Leucoraja erinaceus. Taxonomy (NCBI): domain Eukaryota; kingdom Metazoa; phylum Chordata; class Chondrichthyes; order Rajiformes; family Rajidae; genus Leucoraja; species Leucoraja erinaceus. The sequence goes on along the minus strand of NC_073408.1, from coordinate 22,813,765 downwards.
ATATAACAATTACAGCACGGAAACAAGTTATCTCGGCCCTTCTAGTCCGTGCCGAAAAACCGTCTAGTCTCTCCTCACAACTAGTCGCCCCCCATCTACCTGCAGCGGCCTTTCCTGCCGGGGACCAGACCATAACCCTCCATTGGGCCGTTGTTTTTGAAGCCCATCCATATACCTATCCAACCCGGTTTACCTTTTTAAATGTCCATGCCACTGAAAATGACTGGGGGAATGTGCCCGTAAACTCTGCACAGACAGCTGACTTTGGTGCCTTCCTAACAGTGGGAAGGCCTGGAATGAGTCCTATTTATTTTTTAACTGTATGGGTCACTCTACCGCTGTGAGGTTACAGCTCAACCAGCTGTGCCTGTCTGCTGCCCATATTAAGAATAGGCTTACAGCTTGTAGGATAGTGCTAGTGTATGAGGTAAACACTGGTTGGTGTGGACTCAGTGGGCCGATAGGGCTGTTTCAGTTCCGTTTAGTTTATTGTCACATGTACCAAGGTACAGTGGTGCATGCTAACCTGCCAGTGGATTAAAATCGAGCCATTTACAGTGTATACAGTAGATAAATGACAAGGGAATCACGTTTAGTGCAAGGTAAAGCCAGTAAATTCTGATCCAAGGTAGCCCGAGGGTCACCAATGAGGTAGATAGTAGTTCAGCACTGCTCTCAGGTTGTGGTAGGATAATTCAGTTGCCTGATAACAGTTGGGAAGAAACTGTCCCTGAATCTGGAGGTGTGCGTTTTCACACTTCTATACCTTTTGCCCGCCACACTGTATCTCTAAAGTCTAACGTCTAAAGAGAAACACATGCTTCTGTGACTATTAAATATGAGCTAACTATTTGAAGAGAAATAACTTTCCTCGAAAATGCATACTTTCATGAGATATCTTGCTTTGGGGATTTAGGGGAATATAAATTCCATGAAAAAATGGTAAGTGATCCCTTTCTCATGCTAGAATCAGTTGTGGGGATTGAAAATAATAAATCATTGACTATCACTTCAGGTAAATAGACACCACTGAATGAGTGGCACGGTGGCGCAGCAGTAGAGTTGCTGCCTTAAAGCGCTTGCAGCGTCAGAGACCCGGGTTTGACCTTAACTACGGGTGCTGTCTGTACAGAGTTTGTACGTTCTCCCCGTGACCGCATGGGTTTTCAAAGGTTCAAAGGTTATTTTATTGACCACATACACCTAGGTGTAGTGAAATGCTTCTTGTCGTGCAGCACATAAAGAAAGAATACAGACATAACAGTAATAAAGACATTTAAACATAAAAACATCCCCCCACAATGGTTCCCATTATGAGGGAAGGCATAATGTCCAGTCCCCATCCCCAGTTCACCCATAGTCGGGCCTATAGAGGCCTCCACAGTTGCCTCCACGGAGACCCGATGTTCCAGGCCGGGTGATGGTGCTCCAGTGTCGGGAGGATCCTCACAGCGGCATGGGACACCTGGAACGGCCGCTTCCGTACTGGAGGCCGCGGCTTCCGAAGCTAACAAGGCCGCTCCGGATGGAGCTCCACAACTGGTGATCTCGTCGAGAGATCCCAGGCTCCCGATGTAAAGTCAGCGCCGCCGCCCGCAGTTGGCCGCTCCTCAGACCCGCAGCTCCGCGATGTTTTTATCGGCGGTCTCAGCTCACTGGAGTTCCAGCGTGGCGACACGGGTAGGGCATCGCCCGCTCCGCGATAGTGCTCCAGCGCTGTGCCGCCGCCGAAGCCGAGGTTCTGGGCGGTCCCCGACAGGAAACACCACTCCACGCCCGCTGGTAGGCCGCGAGGACGGGTCGAAACTGCGGTTTGCTCTGAGATCTTCGGTTCCCTCCCACACTCCAAAGACGTACAGGTTTGCAGATTAATTGACTTAAGTGTAAGATTGCCACTAGTGTGTGCAGGGAATCACTGGTCGGTGCGGACTCGGTGGGCTGATGGGCCTGTTTCCGTGCTGGACCTCTAAACTAACTAAACTAAATTGAATCTTGGCTGGTTGCCTTACCATGGGTCACGGCTGGCACGGGAATTGCTGGTATGCGGGCGCGCTGGTGAGTACTGTGTACGTGAGCGGCAGGTGGAATTAACGGCACAGGGGGAGAGAGAAACAACTTGCAGTGAAAGTCCCTTTAGCAGGAGGAGCCATTGGTTCATTAGTGGAGTAAGATACGATGATGAAGCTGCCGTAATGGAAACATATGCTGTTCATCAGACAACAGCTGTTTCCCATTGAAATAATGGAGTTCTATTTCATTCCATCAGGACACAATCACAACCCAGAATTCGCCCATTTAGCTCTGAAATGAGTTGCATTAATAACACTTCATAAAAGGACTATTCATCGTGGGAAATTCGCTTTGAATTCCTCCCTTGTCTACAGTTATTGTAAATCATCGATACATTTTTATATGTATTGCTAATTCTCAGGAATAGCACAAGTGGAACATGGAAGCGGGTGGGAGGAGGAGGTCACCGATCGTGGATGACTTGGTTCCTCCCAGTTAGCAAAAGGCTTGTGTCCGTTAAGTGATGTCTGGGATGGCGAGACTGTCATATACTGAGAGAATGGAGTAGCTGGGCTTGTACACTCTGGAATTTAGAAGGATGAGAATTCTTATTGAAACATATAAGATTGTTAAGGGTTTGGACATGCTACCGGCAGGAAACATGTTCCCGATGTTGTGGAAGCCCAGAACCAGGGGCCACAGTTTAAGAATAAGAGGTAAGCCATTTAGAACAGAGAGGAGGAAACATTTTTTCTCACAGAGAGTTGCAAGTCTGTGGAATTATCTGCCTTGGAGGCAGGTTCTCTGGATGCTTTCAAGAGAGAGCTATATAGGGCTCTTAAAAATAGCGGAGTCAGGGGATATGGGGAGAAGGCAGGAACGGGGTACTGATTGGGGATGATCAGTCATGATCACATTAAATGGCGGTGCTGGCTTGAAGGGCCGAATGGCCAACTCCTGCACCTTTTGTCTATTGTCTATTGTTATTTCCTACTCTGCGAATTTAGTTTAGTTTAGTTTTGACTAACAGCGTGGAAACAGGCCCTTCGGCCCACCAAGTCCACACCAACCAGCAATCCCCATACACGAGTTCTATCCAACACAAGGGACAATGTACAGAAGACAATTAACAAACAAACCTGTAGGTCTTTGGAGTGTAGGAAGAAATTGGATCACCCAGAGAAAACACACGCAGGTCACAGGGAGGACATATTAACTCCATACAGACAACACCCGTAGTCAGGATCGAACCCGGGTCTCTGGCGATGTAAGGCAGCAACTGTGCCACCCCAAAATATTGTCCCTCTGCCATCCACAGAATGCACAGCAGTAGGTTTATGGTATAACACCACCGCCTGCAGCTTCCCTTCCAGGTCACACATCAACCTAGCAGACACATTTATTACTGGTCTAATTACAGTGTAATTAGGTCTAAACGCTCGTCTTCCTCCACAACATTACTGTGAAGTTCTGTCGCCAGAAGGGCAGCAGCAGTTCAAGTAAGCAACACGTTCTCTCAAGGGTCGTTCGATCTGACAACAAACACTGACCTTTCCGGCAACACAGACGTCTCCAAAACTGAGTGAACATGATTCACATTTCCCACTGGTGTTGTCCAACACCAGGAGCAAAGGTTATGGCGTGAAGGCAGGAGTGTGGGGATAAGAGGGAAAAATAGATCAGCCCTGATCGAATGGCCTAATTCTGCTCCTATATCTGTTATGGGACCTGGTGATGACTATGGGCAAGCAGTGGAGGAGGGGGGTGAGGGTGTAAACTCAGGTGTCCTCTGCTAATCTAGGAGACACACTTAATCTTTGATTTCAGTGAAGAAATGTCCAATTCCTTATTCCTCAAATACCCAGCTTACTTGTAGTCATATTCATACAGTGTGGAAACAAGCCCTTCAGCCCAACTTGCCCACGCCAACCAACATGCCCCGTCTATACCAGTCCCACCTGTCCATGCTTAGCCCACATGCTTAAACCTATCCTATCCATGTCCAAATGTCTCTTAAACATTATGACAGTACCTGCTTCAACTACCTCCTCCGGCAGCTCGTTCCATACACCCACCACCCTTTGCGTAAAAAGGTTACCCCTGAGGTACCTATTAAATCTTACACCTGCGTGCCTTAAACCTAAGATAGACAAAATGCTGGAGTAACTCAGTGGGACAGGCATCATCTCTGGAGAGAAAGAATGGGTGACGTTTTGGGTCGTAGACATTGTCATAGGGGGGTCCAGTCGCCCGTTTTTCAGCAACCTGCTACGACTATGACAGTCGCCGAAAAAAATCATCTAAGTGGGACAGGCCCATTAATATGATGTTTAAGAAGGAACTGCAGATGCTGGAAAATCAAAGCTACACAAAAATGCTGGAGAAACTCAGCGGGTGCAGCAGTACCATTAATATGATACTGATTAGAGGCCCTGGGGAATGTAAAATTGTAGGTGCATCTAAAAACACAGAGTGTTTTAACTCAGTGGCCTGCGATTATAAAGTCCATGGAGTGTGGGCTTCAGTGAAGTTTAGTTCAGTGTATTATTGTCACGTGTACCAAGGTTACAGTGAAAAACATTTTTGTTGCTTGCTGTCCAGTCAGCGAAAAGACTATACATGATTACAATTAAGCCGTCCATAGTATACAGATACAGGATAAATGGTTTAATAGAAACATAGAAACATAGAACATAGGTGCAGGAGGAGGCCATTCGGCCCTTCGAGCCAGCACCACCATTCATTGTGATCATGGCTGATCATCCCCTATCAATAACCCGTGCCTGCCTTCTCCCCATATCCCTTGACTCCACTAGCCCCTACTCCTCATAAAATAACGATCTAACTTCAAACTGGTAAGTTCTCGTTTAATCTTACTATTTAACTTTGGCGTCACGTGAGTGACTACGTGAAGATTTTAAAGCTCTGTGATTTCATGCCGTGGAAACGAGTCCATGCATCACATCTGCCTTGATGACTGTAGGAGGAATTGTGTCAACATAATTTAGACATGAATTCGACATTGAAATTCATAAAATTTGTTAACACAAAGTTATAACCCCTATTTATGGGGTAAATTAAATTACAGAACTTAAAATTGTTTCTACAAACCTTCCAGGTTTCATGACTGGTTTATGATAAAATAGTTGGAATGTTTTTCCCCCTGACCATCCTGCTGCCTTGAGGATTTGGTCCATTGGTACATCCAACTGCATAGCTGCCGATGTAGCTGCAGCCTTGGTGGAATGAGATTTAAAAATATTAGTATCCACCCCAGCCTGCGTTAGCACCTGTTTCAGCCATCTTGAGATGGTCTGGACCGTCACACTTTAGTGTGGTTGCTTATGGCTGACTAAAAGTGCCTTTTCATTGCCTCAAGTGTGTTACTATAGTCAGAGACGATCATCTGTTGGGTATGACCTAAATTCTATATTGAGGCCTGCTGATCCCTGTCTGTTCTGCTTTACTAATTCATATATATGAAACGTAATATTTTCAGATGTTGAAGTCATGTTGTCCAGTCTTAATTTATGTAATGACTATACCCTTTGTGCCGTGACCAATGCCATTAGCATGACTGTTTTAAATGTCAGTCTGTGTAGGGACAGAGCTGTTGCTGGAGACCATTTCCTGAACATCCTCAGGACAATACTCACATCCCATATTTGGGAGTACCTGGTTCTTGGGGGATTGGTATTAAAAATTCCCCTCATAAGTTTTGTTACCAGTGGGTGAGTCCCAACAGGGTGACGCTCTGTTCCTTGCCATAGATAAGTCGATAAGGCACTTCTGGCGCAGTTGATGGCACTATAACTGAGCCCCTCAACATAATGGAGGCCTGCCAGGTATTCCAGAACAGACGGGATGTTCATATCTCTGTAGGTGATGCTGTCCTTATGACCTTACGACCTTTAGCATGGTGTCCTGTGTCTACGGTATCCATATGCGTGAACCTTGTTGAAGTTAGTGTTGGTGACATGATTAAGTAAATTAATTAAATTAAATAAATACTCAAAGGCAGTCATGGTATGACAGTTAATACACTGCAGTTAAGGTGCATGTGAACTAATGGAAAACATTGGAATCCTTGGTGACCACATCTGTAACAAGTGTTTATAACATGTAAGATGGTTCACTTGCCTGATAACAGCTGGGAACATAAAGAACATAAGTAACCCTCCCCCCCCTCCCCCTTGTCTCTCCCTCCCTCCCCGACCTATAGGTAAGTCGTACCAGCTTCAAAGTCATCTTGTTGAGTCTCATTGTCTGTAACTCGTTTTCACCTAGCCCACAACTAACAATGGCCTGTTTCCTTTATTATTGGTACTTTTTTGCATATCTTTCATTCATCTCTTCTATATCTCACTACATCACTGTCTATGTCTCTCGTTTCCCTTTCCCCTGACTCTCAGTGTGAAGAAGGGTCTCGACCGAAACATCACCAATTCCTTTTCTCCAGAAATGCTGTCTGACCCGCTGAGTTACTCCAGCATTTTGTGTCTATGTCTATCTTCGGTTTAAACCATCATCTGAAGTTCCTTCCTGCACGTAATATAAGCCTTCGGGTAGGAATTGATGAGCTGGAGTCTGAGACATGGACATTTTGATGACTGGGAGTGGATGAATGATACCCAGACATGCTATTGCATGAGGCAAGCAGATCCGTTAGATTAACTATGAAGGAATTTGTCAGTTAGAGGGATAGGGCGATTATGTCGATGAGTGAAGGCGGACAAAAATGCTGGAGAAACTCAGCGGGTGAGGCCGCATCTATGGAGCGAAGGAATAGGTAAAGTTTTGGGTCGAGACCCAGTCAGAAGAAGGATCTCGACCTGAAACGTCACCTATTCCTTCACTCCATAGATGCTGCCTCACCCGCTGAGTTTATCGATGGGCCAAAGGGCCTGTTTCCATTCTGTTTTTCTAAAACAAAGTCAAACAGCCAGGACTGTTCACCTCTCGTTAAAACTAAATTGTAGATGTGGTTCCTGGTGACAAAACACTTTGTAAATTCATGAGAAAGCAAATGTTGTTAGTGTAAGATGGGTTAATGGATAATAACTAAAGTCTGGCAGGAAGCGAGAGAGCGTACAAGCATGGCTGATTAGAGTCAGAGCGGGGAAAAATAATACAAAGGTGAAATTGCGCTTTACCTGAATGCACACAGCAATAGTAATAAGGTACGTGGACTAATAGAACAGATAGAAGTGAATAGACACAATCTAATAATCATTACAGAGACATGTTTGCAAAGTGACCATAGCTGGGAATTAAATATTCAGGATATCAAACATTTAGGACACAGAGACAAAATGCACAAGCAATAGATTACGCTTGATTTTTTTGAGGCACAACCCGAGTCAAAAACGTTTATATAGGGTCAGGTAATCACATCCCACAAGAAATTGCGGCGAATTGTGGACGCAGCCCAGACCATCACACACACCGACCTCCCTTCCATTGACTCCATTTATACCTCATGCTGCCACGGCAAGGCCAGCAGCATAATAGAGTCGCACCCTGGCCACTCCCCCTTCTCCCCTCTCCAATCGGGAAAAAGGTATAGAAGTATGAAAACACACACCTCCAGATTCAGGGACAGTTTCTTCCCAGCTGTTATCAGGCAACTGAATCATCCTTCTGCAACCAGAGAGCAATGCTGAACTACTATCTACCTCTTTAGTGACCCTCAGACTATCCTTGATCAGACTTTGCTGGCTTTACCTTGCACTAAATGTTACTCCCTTATCAAGTGTCTATACACTGTAAATGGCTCGATTGTAATCATGTACTGTCTTTCCGCTGACTGGATAGCGCGCAACAAAAGCTTTTCACTGTACCTCGTTGCACGTGACAATTATACTAAACTGAAACTGAAGAAGATCAGATGATGTTTAAAGGTTGATGTGGGAGGTATGCTCTCAATTCATGGGAAGAAGGGAGTGTATCATCAGGACGGGCTTTATTGAATGGCGGTGTAGGCTTGAAGGGCTGATTGGCCTACTCCTGCACCTATTTTCTACATTTTTACGTTTAAAGGATACAGCTGATTGCAGAGGCAGCACGGGATGATGTCAGCAAAGATGGACCTTGGCTCAGTAAAGCGAGAAGTAGAATCAATAGCGGTGGATCTAAGAACAAACAAGGGGCAGAAAACATTGGTGGAGTTGACTTCTGGCCCACAGATATTAATGACAATTTAGTTGTATTTAACTAGAGTAATACAATTATTATTTAAGAAGGAACTGCAGTTGCTGGAATATCGAAGGTAGACAAAAATGCTGGAGAAATTTAGCGGGTGCAGCAGCATCTATGGAGCGAAGGAAATAGGCAACGTTTCGGGCCGAAACCCCTCCAGGGGTTTCGGCCCGAAACGTTGCCTATTTCCTTCGCTCCATAGATGCTGCTGCACCCGTTGAGTTTCTCCAGCATTTTTGTCTAATACAATTATTATGGTGTGTTTGAATCTGGGTATGGACTGGATAACTAAGTTAGTAGTTATGGTGTAGTGAGTCAGTTCATGGAATATGTTAGAGATGATTTTACAGGTCAGTACGATGAGGTGTCAGCAAAGTTTAGTTTAGTTTAGTTTAGAGATACAGGCCCTTTGACCCATCGAGTCCGCACCACACACATTAACACTATCCTGCACACACTAGGGGCAATTTACACATACACCAAGCCAATTAACCTACAAACCTGTACGTGCTTGGAGTGTGGGAGGAAACCGAAAATTTCGAAGAAAACCCACGCGGGCACGGGGAGAATGTACAGACTCCGTACAGAGAAGCACCCGTAGTTGGGATCGAACCCGGGTCTTCGGTGTTGCAAGGGCTGTAATGCCCCTGTCCCACTTAGGAAACCTGAACGGAAACCTCTGGAGAATTTGTGCCCCACCCAAGGTTTCTGTGCGGTTCCCGGAGGTTTTAGTCAGTCTCCCTACCTGCTTCCACTACCTGCAACCTCCGGCAACTACCTGCAACCTCCGGGAACTGCACGGAAACCTTGAGTGGGGCGCAAAGTCTCCAGAGGTTTCCGTTCAGGTTTCCTAAGTGGGACAGGGGCATAATTAAGGCAGCAACTCTACCACTGCGCCACAATGGAACAGGCCAAATCACCTGCAGTGAGAAGGAGTAATGATAAGATTGAAGTCAAGGAGGCATGAGGTGTGAAGTTGGTGTGGTGGAGGCAGCAAGGAAAGGTTTGACAACAAATAACTTCAAAAATATATAATAAAGAGTTTACAAGTGATATATATCCCTTTGGGCAAATAAATAAACACATGAAAGGTGATTCAGCCATGGCTACCAATCAAATATAAAGATAGCATTGGATCAAAGAAAAAGAATGCTGGCAGCAAAAGCAGAAAGCTGGAGAACTGCAAACACTCAGAGCAGACTGAACGGAAAAGCAAAAGGGAGAGGAGACAAGAGAGGACGATGAAAATGGATGATGAGAATTCTAAAGATATACGTAAAAAAGGAAAAGATTACAAAGATTAATGTGGGTCTCGAAAGACCGAGACATTATATCAGTTTAGTGGAGAAATAATGAAAAGTATTATTAAGGAAAAGATAGAGGGTCACTTTCCAATAATAAGATTGGACAAAGTCAATGAAGCCAGAGTCAAATCAGAGTCAGATTTCTGAATGGAAAGCTGCATTTTTCATATCATTTTGGAGATTTTTTTCAGGGGTTGTGGAAAGCAGCATGGATAACAGCATGGATAACATCAATGGATTTGGTGTGGTGGAATTTTGACAAGGCTTTCAATAAAATGGAAGTAAAGAGTTAGAGTGATTGGCATTGGGGACAATATACTGGTCATAGCGTGGAAACAGGCTTTTAGCCCAACTTGCCCACACCAACCAACATGTCCCATCCACACTAGTCCCACCTATCTGCTTTGGCCCATATCCCTCTAGACCTTACCTATCTATGCACCTGTCTAATTGCTTCTTAAACGTTGTGATAGTCCCTTGCTCAACTAACTTCTCCGGCAGCTTGTTCCATGCACCCACCACCCTATGTGTAAAAAGGTTACCCCTCAGATTCCTATAAAACCTTTCCCCCTTCACCTTAAATCTATGCCCTCTGGTTCTTGATTCCCCTACTCTGGGCAAGAGATTCAGGTGTGCCATGGTATTGGCTAATGGATGGAAAACTGAGAATAGGAAATAAAAAGGGTTGATTTTTTAAAAGTTTTTTTTTAAAAAGGGTTATATATACCCTTATAAAAAGGGTTATAAAAGGGTTATAAAAATAAAGAGTTATGGCGTGCCACAGGGGTTGGTGATGGGGCTCCAGCTATTCACCATGACTTGGATGAGAAGATAAAGTATAATACATCCAGGATTGCTGACATCACAAAGCTGGATGACAGTGGTTGAGGAGGGGGGGTGGGGACAGGCTAAGCAAAGGGCTAACAAGATGTCGGATGGAATATTATGTGGAAGATGTGAGTGATTCTTCGTTTGTATAAAAAAATAAAAGGTGATTTATTATTAAATAGCAAGGGACTGAAAGGCATTGAGTAGCTCTACACAACAACCAACAATCTGTAGCCTCCTTTGCTCTGGTATTTTAATTAATTCACATGTTTAATCATTAATGTTTTATTATTAATGTTTAACGTTCTATGCGACATTCCTAACTGTCACTGTATGTCATATTGTCACTTGTGGGTGGAGCACCAAGGCAAATTCCTTGTATGTGAATACTTGGCCAATAAACGTATTCATACATTCATTCATTCATTCATACATTCATTCATTCATTCAATCATTCAATCATTCATTCATTCATCCTCATCATAGCTCACACTATCACCCAGCTTTGTGTCATCCGCAAACTCGGAGATTTAATTCCCTCGTCTAAATTGTTGATATATATTGTAAACTAGACTAAGTGGGACCCGTTGACTGCAGGGGTGATGCGCCGTTGTGTATGGCTGCTCCGCCTGCAGTCCGTCCTTTCACCCTTTTCTATTTTTATTTTTAGTCCTGTCGCTACAAAATGTTTGTTGGAGGTCTTTTTTTATGTGGTGGGTGGGGGGAGGGGAGGGGAAGGGGGAAACTATTTTAATCCCAGTCCTACCTGGTCGGAGATGCGGTTTTCCTCCGAACCGCATCTTCGTCCTCTCTGTGCAGCCTACCATCGAGCTGGAGCAGCGCTGGAGCGGCGTTTCCTGCCCGGACTATAGCTTCGCCGGCGGTGCAAATGCTGGGACACCAACACGGAGCGGGCGATGCCTTACCGGGTCGCCTTGCGGTAAGCTCCGGGGCACTGTGAACGCCGACTGCAACATCGTTCAGCTGCGGCTGCAGAGGGTCCAGCCGCGGGTGGGCAGCACTGAATTTCAACACCGCGGGGCCTGGTGTCCGAGTTCGTCAGAGTCGGAGGTCCGGCCGGCATGGCCTGAGAACTTTGGACAATGCAGTCTTCAGGGAGGGAGCGGCTGCTTCAGTCCAAGCCGCTGAAGAATGTTCACCCGACGCCGGTGATCCAGCTTCGCGGCAGAGGGCCTGAAAACGCCGGGTTGGCTGAGGAGGCCACATATAGACCCCGACCTCGGGTGGACTATGAGGAGGAGAACTGGATATTTTTAGTGCCTTCCCTTACAGTGAATTCTGCTGTGGGGGGATGTTTCTTGTTGATTTCTATAGTGTACTGTTCTGTGTCTTTTTTTCTTTTTCTTTTTTATTTTATATGGATTTATTGACATTTAATCTATTCAATTAGTTTAATCAATCTCTGTAAAGCACTTTGGTTCAAAGTGATTTTGTTTAAAAGTGCTATATAAATCAATATTACTATTACTACCATGTTCACTAGGGAGTGCTGGTCCCCCGACGCAATATTCCACCTCTCCACCAATTCCAATATTGGTGGCCAGTGGGGGGGGGGGGCTTTCTGGAGCGCTGGTATGGATTCTTGGGGTGGCAGCTCAGTCCCACAAACCTGATATGCTGGCAGCTCACTCACGGCTGGTGGGCTGGCAGTTGACTCAGCGCTATTCCTTGAAATTCCATTTCAAGCAGGGTGCAAGGCCACCAAATTCAAATCCATTTTCCTACCACTTCAAGCAGGGTGCAAGGCCACCAAATTCAAGTGCAGTTTCATACCACTTTCAGCAGGGTGCAAGACCACCAAATTCACTGCAGTTTCTTACAATTTCAAGCAGGGTGCAAGGCCACCACATTCAAATGCAGTTTCATACCATTTCATGCAGGGTGCAAGGCCACCACATTCAAATGCAGTTTCATTACCATTTCAAAGGTCAAAGGTATTGTATTAGTCACATTCACATACATCCAGGTGTAGTGAAGTGAAATGCTTTTTGCCATTTTGCAGCACACAAAAAAAGGATACAGACATAACACAAATAAGAGTCTTAAACACAAAGAACACCCCCCCACAATGGCTCCCACCATGAGGGAAGACACAAAGTCCAGTCCCCAACCCCAGTTCACCCTTAGTCGGGCCCATTGAGGCCTCCACAGTTGCCTCTACGTAGGCCTGATGTTCCAGGCCGTTCTCGCCGGGTGATGTTGCTCCGGCGTCGGGAGAGTCCTCCCAGTGGCCTGGGAACCCTGGAACGGCCGCTTCCACACTGGAGGCCGCGGCTTCCGAAGCCAACAAGGCCGCGCCGGTTGGAGCTCCACAACTGGCGATCTCATCTAGAAATCCCAGGCTCCCGGTGTAAAGTTCAGCGCCACCGCCCACAGCTGGTCGCTCCACAGTCCCGCAGCTCTGTGATGTTTCCCCCAGCGAGCCTCAGTACACCGGAGCTCCAGCGCGGCGACCCGGGCAAGGCATCGCCCGCTCCGCGATAGCGCTCCAGCACTGTGCCGCCGCCGAAGCCGAGGTTCTGGGCTGTCCCCGACAGGAAACGCCGCTCCAGGCCCGCTGATAGGCCGCGAGGACGGGTTGAAGCTGCAGCCCGGAGAAAAGCTGCCTCTCCGACCAGGTAGGGACCCTGAAATGTAGTTTCCCCCTTTCCCCCCCCCCCCCCCACACAAAAAAGTCTAGACCTCCAAACAAAACACTTAACTAACTAAAATAAAAAATAAAAGATGAAGAGACAGACAGCTGCTGGCTGGGCAGCCATACACAGGACAGTGCCCCCAAGCAGGGTGAAACCATCATAAAACCACCATAAAACCACACAAAACACCAAACTCACAGTTCAGTAGACATTCAGTGTGTTCAGTTGATTCACAGCTCAGACAGTCGTGACCTCTCTCTCCCCCATCATGCAGAGACTGAGCCACACCCACACTTCCGGGTTTTACAATCCTTCCCCCTCCCACCAGAAAAGGTGTGGCCTTCATGGCGTGATTGACTGGAGAGAGATTCTCAACATTTTTTAAACACTAATAACACTTTTATTTTTCATTAATGAGAAGAATCCTCTGCACCTGCTGAGCGGAGGGGGGGACTGAGTAAGATGGCCAAAAATCACAGCTGTAAGTGGTAGCATTTTATCTAAACTCAATATACAGTGCAAACAGGAAATTACCCAAAGCACCTAAACCACCATTTACCGCCTTTTAACTTCAAGCCAAAGCACCCAATCCACCATTTGCAGTAGTGCCTTTAACTTCAACCCAAAAAACCCAAACAACCATTTGCAGAGCGTTTTTACTTCAAACCAACTATATTTTCATTTTCAAAACACATTAAGGGCACTAACGGTTGAGTAGACATGTGTTCAGTGTTCGCATTGAGACGTGACCCTCTGACTACCTCCATCTTGCAGAGACTGAGTGAGGCACACCACTTCCGGGTTTTATAGTCCCTCCCCCCTCCCACCAGCAGAGAGAATGGCAAATTTAAAAAAAAAACATTAATATCTCTCTGATTTTTCATCGATGGGAAAAATCCTTCAGTCCCGGAAGGCGGAGGGGGGTTCGAGGCGAGGTGGCCAAAAATGACGGCCGTAGGTGGCGGCGTTCTTTCGGAAATCACTGCACAGCGAGCCAAATGCGGTCCAGATCAGACTTTTAGTAATATAGATAACTGACGTTCCAGCATTGAGCCTTGTGGCTCCCCACTAGTCACTGCCTGCCATTCTGAAAATGACCCCTTTATTCCTACTCTTTTCTTCCTGTCTGCCAACCAGTTCTCCATCCATGTCAATACCCTATCCCCAATACCATGTGCTCTCATTTTGCACACAAATCTCTTGTGTGGGACCTTGTCAAAGGATTTTTGAAAGTCCAGATACACCACATCCACTGGCTCTCCCTTATCCATTCTACCTGTACATCCTCATAAAATTCCAGAAGACTAGTCAAGCATGATTTCCCCTTCACAAATCCATGCTGACTTTGAACGATAATGTCACAGCTTTCCAAATGCGCTGCTATAACATCTTTAACAACCGACTCAAGCATCTTCCCCACTACCGATGTAAAGCTAACGGGTCTATGCTTCCCCATTTTCTCTCTCCCTCCTTTCTTAAAAAATGGGGTTACATTGGCTACCCTCCAGTCCACAGGAACTGATCCAGTCGAGAGACCACTGGAAAATGATCACCGATGCATCCATGATTTCTAGAGCTACCTCCAAAGTGCTGATTTAACTGTTCTGCCATTTCTTTGTTTCCCATTATAAATTCACCTGTCTCTGATTGTAAGGGACCTACATTTGTCTTCACTAATCTTTTCCTTTCTACATATCTAAAGAAGCTTTTAGAGGCAGTTTTTATATTCCCTGCAAGCTTTCTTTCATGCTCTTTTTTCCCCTTAATTAACCCCTTTGACCTCCTCTGTTGATTATGAGAGGGTTCTGAATGTCCTTGTTCACAAATACTGGAGGATAACATGGAGCACTTAAAAAAAGCAGATCCAATGTTGGCATTTATTGGAGGATTCAAGTACAAGGAAGGTTATTTTGCTACAAATGCACTGGAATGTACTGCCTTTGAGAAAATGTGAGCTTGGGGTTAGTTTAGTTTAGTTTCGAGAAACAGCATGGGAACAGGCCATTCGGCCCATCATGTTCACACCGAGCAATGATCACCGTTCATTAGTTCTATCCTACACACGAGGGACTTCAACCCTATCCTACAACCATGTGCATCTTTGGAAGATGAGTACCAGAGTACTCAGAAGAAACCCAAGTGGTCAGAGGGAGAACGTACAAACTCCACACAGACAGCAACGTAGTCAGGATTGAACCCGGGTCTCTGATGCTGGAAGGCAGCAGCTCTACCACTGCACCACCGTGCCGCCCCGGGTCATTGACAGCATTTAAGAAATGTCTTGAGGAATATTTGAATTGCCATGGGCAACATGTGGGCAATAGGAGAGTTTTATGGATGAATCTTGCCAAATGGCCTGTTTCCTTGCTCTACGATTCTATGAATTTCCATTGATTGTTGAGAGAAGGACTGGAATATTATATGTAAGAGGGAACTGCAGTTGCTGGTTTACACTGATGATAGACACAAAAAGCTGGAGTAACTCAGTGGGTCAGGCAGCATCTCTCAAGAAAAGGAATAGGTGACGTTTCGAGTCGAGACCCTTCCTCAGGCAATATTATGTTGAAGATTTGGCATTCTACCTGAGTGACAGAATGAAGGCTCTCCAACTTAATCTGTGTGTTGTTTGGCCTTGTTATGTGAGGCGAGATAAAGGGAATAGGCCAATCCTGCCTGGAGTTTAGAGGAATGATTTTAGGCTTGGATAGAGTGGATGTGGAGAGGGGGTTTCCACTGGTGGGAGAGTCTAGGGCTAGAGCTCATAGCCTCAGAATTAAAAGACGTTCTTTTAGCAAGGAGATGAGGAGGAATTTTTTTAGCCAGAAAGTGGTGAACCTGCGGAATTATTTGCCACAGAAAGTTGTGGAGGCCAAGTCAGTGGATATTTTTAAGGCAGAGATAGAAAGATTCTTGATTAGTACGGGTGTCAGAGGTTATGGGGATAAGGCTGTGGAATGGGGTTGAGAGGGAGAGATAGATCAGCCATGATTGAATGGTGGAGTAGACTTGATGGGTCGAATAACCTAATTCTACTCATATTGCTTATGACCTTAATGAGAGGTGACTTCATTGATGTTTGCACAATTCATAAAAGGTTTGACACTAACTAATGATTTATCTGGCTGTGGTATCTAGAATGAGGTGTCAAGTCTCAATAGAAGACATTGCACTGTATGTGGAGGAAGGAATGTCAGATGCTGGTTTAAACCAAAGATAAACACAAAACGCTGGAGTAACTCAGCAGGTCAAACACAATCACTGTCAGACCGAAGAAGGGTCTCGACCCGAAACCTCACCTATTCCTTCTCCCCAAAGATGCTGTCTGACCCGCTGAGTTACTCCAGCTTTTTGTGTCTGTCTTTGAAGACATTGAACGTTCAGCATAGAACTGAGAAGGAATCAGTTCACCAAAGGGGTGCTGAATTTTGGTGAGCAATTTTAGATTGAGCAAAAGAAATTGAGCAAAATAGAATTAGTGCAGGGAAGTGACATTGAGGTAAAAGAGCAGCAGTGATCTGTTTGAATGGTGAAGCAGGCATAGCAAAATTCTGCTTCTATTTATTTTTTCTTATATTCTTCAGATAAGAGTTGTGGACAGATTTTAATCAGCACCAGTTTGTTACCATGGTTTTGTGCTCTCAGTAAACAGCGCAGATTAAATTTCACTGAAATCATTTTGGTAAGGTCATAATACAGATTTTATATACTTCCAGTCCAGGAATAATTGAGCAATACATTCTCAACAGCCTACTTTTTTGAGATCAATCAATTTGAGACCTTGTGGTCTTCTGTTTGGTAATGCCTTTTGAAAAGTGGCCTCCTTTCAATGTAAAATGGGTTGAAAAACTCCAAAACATAAAGCATGTTACAAGGAGCATAAACATCTCATTCAGAATGTCCTTCCTACTTTACAGCGAGTTAGATAGTTATGATGTGCAAATTGTTTAAGATTTGGAATTTAGACTTAAGGCTTTAGAGCTACAATGCGGAAACAGGCCCTTCGGCCCACCAAGTCCGCGCCGACCAGCGATCACCCCAGACTATCTAACACCATCTTACACACTAGGGACTATTAACAATTTCACCAAAGCCAATTAGCCTACAAACCCGTACGTCGTTGGAGTATGGGAGGAAATTGTAGCTCCCGGGGAAAACCCACGCAGGTCACGGGGCGAACGCACATACTCCGTACAGACAGCACCCATAGTCAGGATCGAACCCGCGTATCTGGCGCTGCTTCACCATGCCATCAAGATCAAATTTGTATGTGATGCTTCTCACATGTGTATGAAATCCTGTCAACTGGATCCCACCAGAATGAGTACCTTGCCATAGACAGGGACTTGGAAATAGTGTGACCCTATCCATTCAAACTAATCCAACTGCCTATGTAAACATCTGAATCTGTTGATAACTCAGGAGCAGTGAAAGTTCTTTGGCTTCACAGATACTATCATAATTGGAACAATCTTGTGAACAACCAGTGAGTCTCCTGTGCCAAGATCTTCAATATTCACAACATAGGTTTGTTTTCCTTGCATTGGCATATGGTCTTCAGTAGCATTAAATTCTAGAAATTCATCTGAATGGGTGAATTCAACATTCATGCAGCATTATCAAACTGTAATGGGAGTTAACTCCAGTTCCTCACCAAGATTTGTGGGTTTTATGTGCTCATGCACCAGCTTGCTGATGATCTCGAGTCATTGAGTCAGAGAGTGTGGAAATAGGCCCTTTGGCCCAACCTACCCATAGCGGCCAACATGTCCCAGCTACACTAGTCCCATCTGCCCGCGTTTGGTCCATTTCCCTCCAAACCTGTCCTATCCATGTACCTGTCTAACTTTCTTAAACTTTGGGAGAGACGCAGCCTCACTACCTCTTCTGGCAACTTGTTCCATACACCCACCACCCATTGTGTGAAAAAGTTACCCCTCAGATTCATATTAAATCTTTTCCCCTTCACCTTTCCCTATGTCCTCTGGTCCTTGATTCACCCTTTCTGGGCAACAGACTCAGTGCATCTGCCCAATCTATTCCTCTCATGATTTTGTTCTGGTGACAAATGAAGTTAATATAAGTACAGTGTCCAACATAGAAAATAGAATCGGGGAGGAGGGTGGAGGGAATCAGTGACGAAGGCAGATGCTGGAGAAAGGACCATTTTCAAGATGGCGGCCGATGGAGAGGATCAGTGTTGCCATGACAATGGGCCTTCAAGGCCAGGATAAGATTGTGCTCTTATGAACTCTTAAACTTTGTGGGCACCAGAAATGTTGCGACTTTTTGTATCTACTGTCTCGGTGAAATCCACTATTATTTTACAACCATTGTACTTTTGTACTTATCTATGATTGTGCTTATCAAGGGTATGATTTTACTGCAAAACAATGAATTTCACTGTACCTGTGTGCATGTGGGACAATAAAGTAACATCATCATCATCAGGAATAGGCTCTTCAGCCGACTATGTCTATGCCAACCATGATGCGTAGACCAACTCGATCTGTCTATGTAATCTATACCCCTCCATTCTCTGCAAATCCATGTGTCTATCCAAAGTCTCTTAAATGCCACTATCATATCTGCATCTTCCACCATCCCTGTAGCAAGTTCCAGGCACTCCCCACCGTCTGTGTAGAACACTTGCCTAGCTCATCTCCCTTAAACTTTGCCCCTTTCACTTTAAATTTATGTCCTGTAGTAATTCGTATTTCCATCCTGAGAAAAAGGTTCAGACTGTCTACCCTATCTATGCCTCTCATAATTGTATATGTCTTATTCAAGTCTCCCCTCAGCCTTCGGCACTCCAGAGTAAACACTTCAAGTCTGTCAATCTCTCCCTGTAGCTAATAAGTTCATAAATTCATAATACTCCCTAATCTAGGCATTATTCTTGTATACCTTTTCACTCTAACCCACAACAGAAGGGGGAGAGGTTGTACAGTTTGATAGCCAGAGGGAAAAGGGATCTCTTGTGGGATTCTGTGCTGCATCTTGGTGGAACCAGTCTGTTGCTGAAGGTGCTCCTCAGGTTGACCAGTGGCATGGATGAGGTGAGCTGCATTGTCCAAGATACTTTGATAGCTTTCCTCACTGTCCGCAATCTTGGAGTCTTACTGTACCAGCATATGGACAGATGTTTTGTTTCTGTGAAAATAACATCAATACGAGTGTCGCTGCTCATTTGCAGAGAGAACAATATAATGATCCTGGATGTTCAGAGTGAAGTACAAAGTCAGATAAGAGATAGATACAAAATTCTGGAGTAACTCAGCTGGACAGGCAGCATCTCTGGATAGATGGAATGGGTGACGTTTCAGGTCGAGGCCCTTCTTCAGATAAGCCTTACCTGTATAGATAACATGAGCAAAGCCAGGGTCATCCTCAATGGTACAATGGTGCTTTATTGTTACATGTACAAAAACACAGTTAAATTATTTTCTTACAAGTAGTCCAGTAGAATATTGCTATACCATACAGGTTGCTGGGTTAAATGGCTTGGTATTAATGTAAATTGTCCCTAGTGTGTTGGATAGTGTTAATGTGCGGGGATCGCTGGTCAGTGTGGACTTGGTGGGCCAAAGGGCCTGTTTCCGCGCTGTATCTCTAAACTATAGTAAAAATAAATTTAGTAATGCAGCAATAGTACAGAAATGGTCTGCTGAGCCCGCATGCAAGAGGTGCCATGTTTTAGCACCATTTTCCGAGTCCAGTCCACGCTCCAGTCATTATGAGCGGTGCTTTATTCAGGCAAACCCCAGGATCCTGTGGCTTCCAGCCTTCACCTTCCCTTGGTCACTCTCAGACCCCTTGTTTTAGGATTCTTGGAGGCTTGAAGTGGCCCAGATACACGACATGGGGGACGGCGGTGCCGGTATAGCCCAAAACAGCAGGAACAGGGTATCTTGGTGTAAATGTAAATTGTCCCTAGTGTGTGTAGGATAGTGTTAGTGTGCGGGGATCGCTGGTTGGCGTGGACTCGGTGGTCTGAAGGGCCTGTTTCCGTGCTGTATCTCTGAACTAAAGTAAGAATAAACAGTAAAAGAAGGAACCCTCCATCTTTAACGTTTTCACCTTTGGAAGCGGGCATGTTAGATCTACATCTCCCAATAAAGATTTGAAAATTTCTCTTTTAAGGGGCCTTCTCTCCTATTTCTACTTTCCACTTTTTCTTTTTTTTATATATACACACTTCACGTTTTTCTATTCTCTACCATCTATTTTTCCACTTTTTCCCCTTTCTATTGTTTTCTTTTTCTTGTCTTGCTTACTTCCTTCTCAAAACATAAAACTAGAGGTTGTACATAGAATGGATCATGGTATGACATAGTTGGCACCTAAAATTAGGTCCCACTGTACTGTTTTGTACTGTATTAACTTCTAATAAAATAAACAAAAAAAAAAAAAAAAAAAAAAAAAAGTTGAAGTGCAGCATTCCCTAAAGTGCGTGCACTAGGACAGGACAGAGTAATTGTAGCAACTCCTCCTTGACAATGTCCTGCTACATGTGCCCTATGTACAAGCACGCTGCCTTCTGTGTTTAGTTTTCTTCACAAGTATGTGCAGATATGGAGGACACTGCCAATTCCTCCCGTCATTGGAGCATACGCTGTTCATTAGTGTGACCCTTTGTGGGCCACTTACTGCATGCAGAACTGAGGAGAAGTCTTACCAATATTGGAAATTCATTGTTATTCTGCTGTTTCAGGAGGAGAGTGAGCTTATACCAGAAAGCAGAAAGCACTGTTTTGGAATGGGGCCAACAAATTTTGTAAACCTTGTAAAAAATTGAATTCTAGTCTGGGATTTTAAGGATAGAAATTGGCACAGATGCAATCCCAAGTTGATAATTCCTCTCCAACCATACGCAGTTATCACACTTCACTGACATCTTTATGCATCTTGCATCGTGCAGATTTTTCCCCAGGGCCTGGGTCAATGTTGATCGGGAACATTTTTTTATGAGGCAAAGGTGATATCTTCAGGACTCCATTTGCCGTTCCAAGATTCAAGATTCAAGATTCAAGAGAGTTTATTGTCATGTGTCCCTGATAGGACAATGAAATTCTTGCTTTGCTTCAGCACAACAGAACATAGTAGGCATTGACTACAGGACAGATCAGTGTGTCCATATACCATTGTGTAAATATATACACACATGAATAAATAAACCTGTAAAGTGCAAATAACATATAATGGGTTATTAATGTTCAGAGTTTTGTCCGAGCCAAGTTTAATAGCCTGATGGCTGTGGGGAAGTAGCTATTCCTGATCCTCAGCCCACTACTCAGCTGATTAAGAACCAGCTGTAATTCTTGATAATCCTCTTCCCTGTTTTCGATACCACCTATTTTAGTGTTGTCTGCAAACTTAGGCAAGGCAAGGCAAGGCAACTTTATTTATATAGCACATTTCATACACGAGGCAGACTCAAAGTGCTTCACATAAAAACATGTCATACAATAAAATGAAATAATAAAATGAAATAATATAGAAAAGAAAAGAAAAGCAAAATTAAAAATGCATTATAAAAAGTGCAAAAGTTAAAAGTGCAATGCAGTTAAGATTTAGCTGAAAGCTAAAGTAAATATAAAAGTTTTCAGTCTTGTTTTAAAAGTGGTCAAAGTTGAGGCAAGTCTTAAATCTTCAGGAAGTTTATTCCAGCTATTTGTTGCATAGTAACTAAATCCTGCTTTCCCATGTTTTGTATTTACTCTGGGAATCACTAACAGATTGGTTTCAGAAGATCTTAGTGGTCTAGAAGGCTTATATAGTGGAAGCATGTCAGTGATATACTTTGGTCCTAAACCATGTAGTGATTTATAGGTGAGCAGCAGGATTTTAAAATCAATTATCTGACATACAGGGAGCCAATGTAAGGATTTAAGAATTGGTGTAATGTGCTCAAATTTTTTGGTCTTTGTTAGAACTCTAGCAACAGCGTTCTGAACAAGCTGTAGCTGCCTGACAGTTTTTTTCGGAAGACCTGCAAGGAGACCATTACAATAATCTAGCCTCCTATTAATAAAGGCATGTACAAGTTTTTCTAAGCCTTGAGCTGACATGAGTCCTCTTAATCTTGCTACGTTTTTGAGGTGATAGTAGGCCGATTTTGTTACTGATTTGATGTGACTGTCGAAATTTAAATCTGAATAATGCCTTGTACATTCTCGTCTCAGTTGTTGATTTAGATGACAAACAGCAATGGCCCAGCACTGACCCAGAAGGTAGACAATTACCCACGGGACTCTGATGCTAAAAAACACCTCCCACCACCATGCCTTGCCTCTTACCATGAAGCCATTTAACCTTCCAGAACAGCCTACCTAAAGTATAAAACTTTATCAAAGGTCTTTATGAAGTTCATATAGACTACATCTAGTTTAGTTTAGTTTAGTTTATTGTCATTTGTACTGAGGTACCAGTAAAAAGCTTGTTGTTGCATGTTGCGTGTTAACTAGTCAGCAGAAAGAATATACACGGTTACAAATGAGCCAGGATACAGATACAGGATAAAGGGAATAAAGTTTACTGCTAGAAAAAAGGTCAGTAATATCCGATTAAAGATAGACCAAGAGTTTCCAATGAGGTGGATGGTAGGTCAGGACTAGATGTTGGTAGGATGGTTCAGTTGCCTGATATCAGCTGGGAGAAAACTGTCCCTGAATCTGAAGGTGTGCGTTTTCACACCTCTGTACCTCTTCCCCGATGGGAGAGGGGAGAAGAGGGAGTGGCCGGGGCGAGACTGGTCCTTGGTTATAGTGGCAGCCTTGCCGAGACAGGATGAAGTGTAGATGGAGTCAATGGAAGCGAGGTTGCTTTGTGTGATGGTCTGGGCTGTCCTGCCCCCTATGGCCCTGCCTCTTTTGTTCCTCTTGGTTACTTCTTCAAAATATACACTAACATTTGTGAGAATTAATCCCTTGTCCACTGCCATGTCGACTGTACCTAATAAACATTTGTCTTTCCAAAACCCACACAGGTCACGGAGAGAACGTACAAACTCCATACACACAGTACCCGTAGTCAGGATCGAACCCAGATCACTGGCGCTGTAAGGCAGCAACTCTACCGCTGCGCCTCCGAGCCGCCCTTGTCGATTAACAGAATAGTCCCTGTCGCGAAAGATTGGGGAAATCATAATTTAAGAGAGTTTGGGGAAATCATAATTCGAAGAGCAGCACAGGTTCAATCCTGACCCCAGGTGCTGTCTGTATAGAGTTTGCACATTATCCCTTTGTATTTTGAACTGTAATTATCTATCTATGAACTTCATAATGTTATAAACCTTTCCCAGGTCTACCTTCAAACTTCTTTGTGCCAAAGAGAATAGTGTCTACCCAGTATCATCATATCATTCCTTCTCCAGTAGAAGAAATATATTCATAATTTTTTTCCCCAGCATAATCACATCCTTCCCACAAGTATTGAACTATGCACAATACGTGGGACTCGGTAGATGGGTGAAGGGAAGTGCAAAGGTACAGAACGGCTACACTGAGATGGGATAAACTGCAGTAAAAGGATGAAAAGCATTGAAATCTGGTGCATGGACAAAAAAATCAACTGTAAATTGAATTATTTTAAGAGGTTTTCAGTGTATGAGAGAGACTACATTGCAGGAAGATATTATTTTGAGTCCGCTGTAACCTTCAAGAAGATCAGAGAGAAATAAACATTAATTTATGAGCTTGATGCAAGCATATGGATAGTGGCTGTTCGAGGAGGGATTTATTTAATCTCTGTATTTAAAATGATGAAAGGAGCTTGTAAGGTAGTTACAGGAAATCTATTCCCACAGGTGGTGGAATTGAGAACAAGAAGGCCTACTCTTTGATAAGGAAAGCAAGTAGAGTGAGGTGAAGCCAGGAAGGTAGACACAAAAAGCTGGAGTACCTCAACAGGTCAGCCAGCATCTCTGGAGAAATGGAAAACCAGAGATACAGACGGTGAAATAGAGAGATTTTTTAATGTATTTTTTATTTGTATTTTTATTAGAAGCAGTGTACAGTAGTATTAACCACGGCATATGACAAACATTTTGTGTACAACTTCTATTTTAAATTTAACAAGAAAAAGGTAGATCAAGAAAGAGAGAGAGCGAGAGAGGAAAAGAGTGAAGGAAGTGGTGCTGTGTAAACCCCTAGAGTACAACCAGATGGGCAGCCCAGGGGTGAACAAGTGATAGCCTGAAGAAAAATAAAGACAAAAACCCATAAAACTGTAAAAAAAGAAAGAAAAGAAAAAAAAAGAGAGAAGAAAAAGAAAACAAGAGAGAAAAAAGAGACCCTTGTGTGGGGATATACCTGCTTCATATCTTACCACACCCATCGCCCAGTTCGTGAATCGGTTTATTTCCAGAGTTGTGTTGCACCATACTATGTGTAATAAATCAATAAAGTGATACAGAGAGAGATAGAACAAATGAATGAAAGATATGCAAAAAAGTGACGATGATAAAGGAAACAGGCCATTGCTAGCAGTGGAATAGGTGAAAAAAGTGATTCAGACAATGAGACTCAGCAAGCCGGCTGAAGTTAGGAAGCACAGCTTCACATAAAGAGTGGCACGGGTTACAGGGCATGAGGGGCAAATTGTGCAGCAATGGAGATGATATTATCTAAAGCCCAATTCAATAAAAGGCGGCACAACGGTGCAGCGGTAGAGTTGCTGCCTTACAGCACCAGTGACCCGGGATCGATCCCGATCTGCACGGAGTTTGTCCGTTCTCCCTGTGACCTGCTCGGGTTTGCTCCGGGTTCTCCGATTTCCTCTCACATTCTTTACTCAGAGAGTGGTGGCTTCAACGGTGTGGAATGAGCTTCCAGTGGAAGTGGTGGAGGCAGGTTCATTGGCGCGGCATTTGACAATTGTTATCGCCCGCCGGGGGTTCTGACTTTAGGCTCTGATCGGGGGGAGATGAGTGAAGGGAGATGGATTTTTTATTGCCTTCCATGAGTGCAGGCAGGTGGGACTGATGGATGTCTGGAAAATTGTGTTGTGTTTGGGTCTTTTTTGGACTTGTAGGGCCGAAACAACACATTTCACTTGGCCTGTTTCCGTGCAAATAAATTGTATTGTATTGTAATTGTGACCCGGGACCGATCCCGATCTGTACGGAGTTTTCCGTTCTCCCTGTGACCTGCTCGGGTTTTCTCTGGGTTCTCTGATTTCCTCTCACATTCCAAAGACATTCAGGGTTGTCGGTTAATTGACTTCGGTACAAATGCAAATTGTCCTTAGTGTGTGTCGGATAGTGTCAGTGTGCAGGGGTCACTGGTCGGCGAAGACTCAGTGAGCCGACGGGCCTGTTTCTGCGCTGTAGCTCTAAACTAAACTATAAACTAAAGGTGCAGGCTCAATGCTCCTCGAGGATGAACGTAATCTTCCTATTTCCTACGACATTTAATGAACCAAAATCTTTAGGGAAAAGGTCGCAGCAAGGAGGGCTGTCTGCACTCTATATATTTAAGTGCAAATGATGGCAAAGCAACTTAAGCCAGTTGAGCAACAAGTAATAGGGTACATCAGTCAACATTTGACATCACTTTTAAACTGAGACGATTTTATTATAGAAATCAGTAACCTCTGGAAAGAATGGTTCAGATCCATTAGCCTACTACACCCAATTCTGTCAGTTTCATAATGGCTATTTTAAAATGAAACTGCTGAGTGGTATCACTAAAAACGAAGCAGAGATTCATGTTGATAAGTGATTGGAGCAGCATTAGGCCATTCAGCCCATCAAGTCTACTGCCATTCAATCATGGTTGATCGATCTCTCCCCACTAACTCCATTCTCCTGCTTTCTTCCCATAACCCCTGCCACCCATACTAATCAAGGATCAGTCAATCTCCGGTTTAAAAATACCCATTGGCTTGGCCTCCACAGCCTTCTGTGGCAATGAATTCCACAGATTCACCAACCTGTGACTAAAGACATTCCTCTTCATCTCCTTTCTAAAGGTGCATCCTTTCATTCTGAGGCTATGCCCTCTAGTCCGAGACTCTCTCACGTGGAAACATCCTCTCCACATCCTCCCTATTCAAGCATTTCACAGATTGAGCATTTTTTATTATGCCTGATTAATTTATATTGCACAGAAATCACATTTTTGCTACATTGGAGTTTTATCCTAAATTACACAGCACTCTTGCTTTTTACAGAACTTCCTTGGATTTATGCAACATGGTGTGTCTAACTACTTTGATTAGTCTCCAGAGGTCCCAACCTCAGGTGGGACCACATGGAAGATAAACAGAAAGGGGCGGCACTGTGGCTCAGCGGTAGAGTTGCTGTCTCACAGCAGCAGAGACACGGATTCGATCCTGACTCTGGCTGTTGTCTGTATGGAGTTTGTGCGTTCTCCTTGTGGCCGTGTGAGTTTTCTCCAGGTGCTCTGGTTTCCCTCCCATACTCCAAAGATGTACAGGCTTGTAGGTAAATTGCCTTTGGTAAAATTGTAAATTGTCCCTAAGATAGTGCTAGTGTACAGGGTGATCGCTGGTCGGCATGAACTTGGTGGGCCAAATAGCCTATTTCCACACTCTATCTCTAAAGTCTAAAGTCTGAAGTCTAAAGATCAAGGACAAGTGCCTTCCTATGACTGAATTCAGTGCAAGACCATCAGTGCAAGACCATTTTCACACAGAGAATGCTCTGCCACAGAAGATAGTTGAGGCCAGTTCATTGGCTATATTTAAGAGGGAGTTAGATGTGGCCCTTGTGGCTAAAGGGATCAGGGGGTGTGGAGAGAAGGCAGGTACAGGATACTGAGTTGGATGATCAGTCATGATCATATTGAATGGTGGTGCAGGCTCGAAGGGCCGAATGGCCTATACCTGCACCTATTTTCTATGTTTCTATGTTTCTATGTTTCTATAAGTCTGGGAGCATGTCATCTGTTGCCCTGACCATTTGGATAGTGCAAGACTAAAAGAAAGTAATATGGAAGAAACATGGTAGCTGCTCATTATTATCCATCCATGTCCAAGACCTTATTACCATGTTGTCTCCCAACCTCATCATCACATTGGGCTGTAAGTCTCTCCGGTTCTCACTGATGTGTGAACGTTGTATATTAATGATAGACATGTATATTAATGATTTGGACAAGAGGATTGAAGGCTTTGTGGCAAATTTTGCGGATGATACAAAAATAGGTGGAGGGGCAGGTAGTGTAGAGAAAGCAGGGGCTCTGCAGAAATGACAGAGACATTTGGACAGGTTGGGAGAGTGTGCAGAGAAGTGGCAGATGGAATATAGTGTAGCAAAGTGTGGAGTCGTGCATTTTGGTAGTAGGAATAAAGGTTTAGACTATTTTCTTAATGGGGAGTGAATCCAGAAATCACAGGTGCAAAGGGAATTGGGAGTGCTGGTGCAGGATTCACAAACATTTCATCTGCATGTCGAATCGGTAGTAAAGAAAGCACTCAATGCTAGCATTTATTTCAAGAGGGCTTGTACACAAAAACAGGGATGTAATGTTGAGGCTCTATGAGGGGCTGGTAAGGCCGCATTTGGAATATTGTGAGCAATTTTGGTCATCATATCTGAGGAAGGATGTGTTGGCTCTGGAGAGGGTCCAGAGGAGGTTTACAAAAATGATCCCAGGAATGTGTAGGTTAACCTATGATGAGCGTTTGATGGGAAGTATTTGTCTACCTTGGCCTTTATTAGTCAGCGTTTTAATTATAGAAGTTTAGACATTATGTTACAGCAGTACAATACGTCAGTGAGGCCTAATTTGGAGTACATTGTCCAGTTTTGGTCACCCTACTATACAAAGGACTTCATTACATGCAGAGAAGATATAGGAGGAGGTTGCCAAGACTCGTGAGCCTGAGCTATAGGGCGAGGTTGGACAGGTTAGGACTTTATCCCTTAGAGTCCTGGATGCAGGGAGGTATTCTTATAGGGGTGCACAAAATCATGAGGTGAATTGAGAGGGTGAATGCGCAGAGTCTACTAACCCAGGTTTGGGGAATTTAGAACCAGGGGACATAGATGAGAGGGTTAAAGTTCATGGGCAATCTGAGGGGCAACTTTGTCACACAGAGAATGGTGGGTATATGGAATAAACTACCAGAGGAGGTAGTTGAGGTAGGCGTTATTCCAGCATTTAAAAGACAGTTGGGCAGGTACATAGATACTGAAGAAGGGTCTCGACCTGAAACGACACCCATTCCTTCTTTCCAGAGATGCTGCCTGTTACTCCAGCATTTTGTGTCTACATAGATTGGAAATTTTTCGAGGGATATGGGCCAAATGTGGGAAAATTTGCTCAGCTTAATTGGTGCATCTTGGTTGAGGTGGACAAGTTGGGCCGACAGGCCAGTTTCCATGCTGTACGATTCAGTCACTCTTGCAATAAGGGCCAATAAGGACTAATATACCTTTCCATTCATAAATGGTCACGTTACCTTCATGTTAACTTTCAACGATCTGCAAACAAGGACCACCAGGACACTCTCAACACCAACACTTTTTATGTCGGAAGGAACTGCAGGTGCTGGCATTATACCAAAGGTAGCAACAAAGTGTTGGAGTAACTCAGGGGGTTAGGCAGCATTTCTGTAAAAAGGGATAAGGTGACGTTTGGACTTGGAATCCTTCTCCAAAAACACTTTTTAGCTCTTCATTACCATTTTTTAAAAACTTTATCTGTGCATCTACATTTTGTGCCACATATTTCTACCTTATTTTCCTGCTGTCAAGCCTTTACCCATTCATTTAACCTGCCGGTATGTCCCTGAATCCTTATTTCACAGTAACAGGAGACATCAAAGTGGCTGGCTTTGATATTGTTGGAGCAGTGAATTATCTCACTGTGCAGCAACACGTTGTGCAGGGAAAGCAGTGAGGAATCATTAAAGATTCAACTCAAGAGTCTTTTATTGTCATGTGTCCCAGATAGAACAATGATATTCTCACTTGCAGCAGCACAACAGAACATGTAAACATAATACACTATATACAGTATAATAAACGGGAAAAAAGGTTCAGTGTGTGTGTACATATATACATATTTATATATATATATATATACACATACACACATATATATAGTCTGAAGAAGGGTTTCGGCCCGAAACGTTGCCTATTTCCTTCGCTCCATAGATGCTGCTGCACCCGCTGAGTTTCTCCAGCTTTTTTGTGTAACCACACATATATATATATATATATATATATATATATATATATTGTGAGTGTGTATATACAGTATATATGTATGTATACACACACACACACTTACACATAATATTTTTAACACACATATACATGATATATAAATATATATATTATTATATCAAGTCAAGTCAAGTCAAGTCAAGTCAAGTCACGTTTATTTGTCACATACACATACGAGATGTGCAGTGAAATGAAAGTGGCAATGCTCGCGGACTTTTGTGCAAAAGACAATCAACCAAACAACCAAACAACTATAAACATAATCATAACACACATATTCTTTTACATAATAAATAATGGAAGGAAAAACATTCAGTTGAGTTAGTCCTTGGTGAGATAGGCGTTTACAGTCCGAATGGCCTCTGGGAAGAAACTCCTTCTCAACCTCTCCGTTCTCACCGCATAGCAACGGAGGCGTTTGCCTGACCGTAGCAGCTGGAACAGTCCGTTGCAGGGGTGGAAGGGGTCTCTCATGATATTGTTGGCTCTGGAGTTGCACCTCCTGATGTATAGTTCCTGCAGGGGGGCAAGTGAAGTTCCCATAGTGCGCTCGGCTGAACGCACTACTCTCTGCAGAGCCTTCTTGTCCTTGGCAGAGCAATTCCCAAACCAGATGGTAATGTTCCCGGACAAGATGCTTTCCACCGCCGCTGCGTAGAAGCACTGGAGGATCCTCGGAGACACTCTGAATTTCCTCAATTGCCTGAGGTGGTAAAGGCGCTGCCTTGCCTTACTCACGAGTGCTGAGGTGTGTGATGCCCATGTCATATCTTCGGAGATGTGGACTCCCAGATATTTAAAACAGTTCACCCTATCCACAGGATCCCCATTTATCCTCAATGGAGTGTACGTCCTCGGATGATGTGCCCTCCTAAAGTCCATGATCAGCTCCTTTGTTTTTTTGATGTTCAAGAGGAGGCTGTTATCCTGGCACCAGAGTGCTAGACCAGCCACCTCCTCCCGGTAGGCCTTCTCATCGTTGTCTGAGATAAGGCCCACCACCACAGTGTCATCAGCAAACTTAATTATTGAGTTGGAGCTGAACTTAGCCACACAGTCATGTGTGTACAGGGAGTACAATAGGGGGCTGAGGACGCAACCCTGGGGCGATCCTGTGCTCAGGGTGAGGGACTTCGATGTATTCCCTCCCATCTTGACTACCTGGGGCCTGGCGGTGAGAAAGTCCAGGACCCAGGCACACAGGGAGGTGTTGAGCCCCAATTCCATTAGCTTCCCGGCCAGTCTGGTGGGGATTATCGTGTTGAAGGCTGAACTGCAGTCTATGAACAGCATCCTCACGTAGCCCCCCTTCTGGCTGTCCAGATGGGAGAGAGCGGTGTGCAAGACCTGGGAGACCGCATCATCCGTGGACCTGTTAGGACGGTATGCGAACTGCAACGGGTCCATGTTCCGAGGGAGGAAGGCGCAGATGTGATTCTTCACCAGCCTCTCAAAGCATTTCATGACTACCGAGGTAAGGGCCACCAGGCGGTAGTCATTCAGACAGGCTGGGGAGGCATTTTTTTGGTACCGGTACAATGATAGATTTTTTGAAGCAGGCAGGGACCGCGGACTTGTCCAGGGAGAGGTTGAATAATGTAGTGAGCACTGGAGCTAGCTGCGTAGCACAGGACTTGAGTACTCGCCCCGAGATGCCATCGGGGCCTGCAGCTTTTCTCGTGTTCACCTATGTCAGAGCCCTCCTCATGTCGAGCTCGGACAGTGAGAATGTGTGCACATTCCTCCCTTCAGCTTCGGTAGCCAGCCCGCTGGCGGTATTGTCGATAGTCGGCAGACCTGGAGTGGTGTTGCCCCTCTTGAAATGAGCATAAATGGAGTTCAGGTCATCAGCTAGGGAGGTGCTGGCACTTGCGGATGAGGGAGGGGTGCTCCGGTAGTTGGTTACAATCCGTAGCCTCTGCCACAGGCTTCTGGTCTCCTGCTGCTCCATCTGTAACTCCATCTTGTCTCTGTACCTTCTCTTTGCGCCCTTCACCGCCCTTCGCAGTCGGTAGGACTCTGCCTTGTAGACGTCCATGTTTCCTGATGCCAAGCCCGAGTTGTAGGCAGCGGTGCGAGCATTCAGGGCCACATGAACAGACCTGTCTACCCAGGGTTTTTGGTTCAGAAAGGTGCTTACCCTTACTGTGGGGACGATGTTGTCGGTTACTGTTGCGACGAAGTCCGTGACTGCTTCCGCGAACTCACTGACGTCACTGGAACTTGCTTGGAAAATATTCCAGTCGACATCACTCACTGCATCTTGCAGCATGGCCTCTGACTGGTCGGACCACCGCTTTGCGTCCCTCGTCTCTACCGCTTCCCGAACTATCCTCTGTTTATACTCCGGCAACAGGAAAATAGCAGCGTGGTCAGATTTTCCTAGGGGAGGGAGTGAAACGGCCTTGTAGCCTTTCCTGAACGGTGTGTAGCAGTGGTCCAAAGTTCTCTCCCCCCTGGTGGCACACGTGATGTGTTGGTAGAAGTTCGGCATGACCTTCTTGAGATTTGATTTATAAAAATCTCCAGCCACCACCATAGCCGCATCTGGGTACTTGTTTTGATGTCGACATAGCACATCGTGTAGGGCCGATAGTGCCATGTCGGTGTCCGCCTGCGGTGGAATGTAGACGGCTGTGACGATCACTGACCCAAACTCCCGGGGAAGGTAGAATGGGCGGCATGAGATCGTCAGGTGCTCCAGGTCCGGCGAGCAGGAACGGGAAAGCATCTTGATATTTCCAGGGTTGCACCAGTTGTTATTGGTCATGAAGCAGACTCCTCCACCCTTGCATTTCCCAGATGCTTCTGTTCTGTCAGCACGGTGGACAGTGAAGGACTCGGTTGGGCAGATTACCTGATCCGGAATCAGTGAGGTCAGCCATGTTTCAGTCAGGCAGAGGATGTTGCAGTCCCAGATGTCCTGCTGGAATCTGACCCTCGCCCTGAGGTCATCCAGCTTCTTTTCCAGGGACTGGACATTCGCCAGAAGAATGCTGGGCAGAGGTGGACGAAAGGCTTGGGCTTTCAGCCTATTCCGAATCCCCCCCCCCCCCCCCCCGCTTCCCTTGATGTTTTCTCCGGGTTTTCCTTGCAGCCGAGCTCCCATTGTTGTTGCAGCAGCTTCTGCTGATCTCTGCTGGCCATGCTGGATCAGTGAGTAAAGAGTTTAAACAGGTTCCGTTTGCCCTGGAGTTTAGATTTAAGAGGGTTTCCCTGTCATACTTTGTTAGTACTAGGGAGTTAGAACTTAGAAATAAGTTAAAAAGGAACATAAAAGTTAAAAACACACACAATTTTCGCGGAGCTGCCACAACGGCGACTGGACAGGGCCGCGCCATATATATATATATATATATATATATATATATATATTTAATTAATATGTAATCATGAATTAATTAATTTATATGTTTTCTTAATATATTATATTCATCTATATTATAATATATATTTGTGTATATATTTAGATACATGCATACACACTCACACACACATATGTACACAAGAATAACAAACAATAATAGTGCAATAATAACTATAATAGTCTATGTAGTTCAGAGCTTATTTGGAGGTTGTAGTATTTAATAGCCTGATGGCTATTTTGTATGTAAAGTGTGTAATCATTAAAGATTCAAGAGTCAAGAGTGTTATATTGTCCTATGTCCCAGATAGAACAAATTGCTCAGAGCTTCTTTTTCTAACTCTTCATTGTAATGAATTTATGAAGAGGATCCATCTCAATCATCAGATCAAACTTACTGTTGCTTTCCAGCCCGTGAGGAGTGTCTCTGAACTGAAGCAATATGCGTTGTGTAGTGGGCATGGGTATGTCCAGTCACTCAGGATGGCTCTTCTATCAGCACCAGGCTAAGCCGTGTACCACATCACTAGCATCAGCTTTAACGGTCTATAATGCATACTCTATTAAAGAATGCAGAGGAGGGTCACTGCCACTCACATTTAGCTATCTACATTTATATAACACTTCGGAAATAGCAGGATTGCTCTGAGGCTCACAGAAGCTTTGTCAAACCGAATATTTAGCCAATTTAAAAAGCCAGAGATCCAAGCTCTCAGTCAGCTGGGTAGATTGTAAAGAACACTGTAATAAGTGAGAGTGAGGCATGAAGGGCTGTCTATGCCTGGGTTTCAGTGGTGTTTCAGCCACCAAAGGTATTGCCATCAATGTGCATGAAGGAACCGCTGATACTGGTTTAAACCGAAGATAAACACAAAATGCCGGAGTAACTTCACGGGACAGGCAGCATCTCTGGAGAATGAATACGTGACTTTTCATCGATGAGTAGGGCTATCTCTCCCTCCTAACCCCATTCTCTTGCCCTCTCCCCATAACCTGTACTAATCAAGAATATATCTATCTCTGCCTTAAATGTATCCACTGACTTTGCCTCCACAGCCTTCTGTGGAAAAGAATTCCACAGATTCACCATCCTCTGACTAAAGAAATCCGTCCTCATCTCCTTCCTAAAAGAACGTTCTGTAATTCTGCTACTTCTCTGCCCACACTCCCAACCTATTCAAGTCATTCTTCAGAGTCCCTACTTTCTCTACACTCCCTGCCCCTCCAACTATTTTGGTACCATCTGCAAACTGGGCCACATTAACACTATCCAACACCCAATAGGAACAATTAAAAAAAAAACCATTTACCAAGCCCATTAACATACAAACATGTACGTCTTTGGAATATGGGAAGAAATCAAAGATCTCGGAGAAAACCCACGCAGGTCACGGGGAGAATATACAAATTCCGCACTGACAGCACCCATAGTCAGGATCGAACCCGGGTCTCCGGCGCTGTATTCGCTGTAAGGCAACAACTCTACTGCTACGCCACCGTGCCGTCTGATCAGACCTGACATGACCAGAGTTTTGCAAGGGACGTGGGGGTCAGACTCCCTGGGGAAAACATGGTCATTAATGAAGGTTTCAACAGCAGATGACTTAGGTGGCCACAGAAAAGTTATGGATCAGTGGTCCAAATCACAACATGGGATTAACATGGTTAATTCTGATTTGGGTTAGGTTTCATGCAAGTGCCAGGAATACGAGCAGGAACAACAAGATAGGGAACAGAGTTTGGATTAAATCATGATGTTGAAGCACACTCCAATGCATTGCACCGAGAGATAGATAGATTCTTGATTAGTGCGGGTGTCAGGGGTTATGGGCAGACGGCAGGAGAATGGGACTAGGAGGGAGAGATAGATCAGCCATGATTGAATGGAGGAGTAGACTTGATCGACCGAATGACCTAATTATACTCCTATCACTTGTAATCTTATGATCTAATAATGATAATAGATCTACCATGTGCTCCTACCTGGGTTAATAATAATGGTTATAGAAACATAGAAACATAGAAATTAGGTGCAGGAGTAGGCCATTCGGCCCTTCGAGCCTGCACCGCCATTCAATATGATCATGGTTGATCATCCAACTCAGTCTCCCGTACCTGCCTTCTCTCCATCCCCCCTGATCCCCTTAGCCACAAGGGCCACATCTAACTCCCTCTTAAATATAGCCAATGAACTGGCCTCAACTACCCTCTGTGGCAGAGAGTTTCAGAGATTCACCACTCTCTGTGTGAAAAAAGTTCTTCTCATCTCGGTTTTAAAGGATTTCCACCTTATCCTTAAGCTGTGACCCCTTGTCCTGGACTTCCCCAACATCGGGAACAATCTTCCTGCATCTAGCCTGTCCAACCCCTTAAGAATTTTGTAAGTTTCTATAAGATCCCCTCTCAATCTTCTAAATTCTAGAGAGTATAAACCAAGTCTATCCAGTCTTTCTTCATAAGACAGTCCTGACATCCCAGGAATCAGTCTGGTGAACCGTCTCTGCACTCCCTCTTTGGCAATAATGTCCTTCCTCAGATTTGGAGACCAAAACTGTACGCAATACTCCAGGTGTGGTCTCACCAAGACCCTGTACAACTGCAGTAGAACCTCCCTGCTCCTATACTCAAATCCTTTTGCAATGAAAGCTAACATACCATTTGCTTTCTTTACTGCCTGCTGCACCTGCATGCCTACCTTCAATGACTGGTGTACCATGACACCCAGGTCTCGCTGCATCTCCCCCTTTCCCAATATTTAATAATGGTTTAACTTCATCATAGAGTCATAGAAACTGGCCCTTCAGACCAATATGCCTCATCTACACGTCCCACCTGCCTGCATTTGGCCCATATCCCTCTAAACCTATTTGATCCATGTACCTGCCTAAATATTTCTTTAATGTTGCGATTGTACCGGCCTCAACTACCTCCTCTGGCAGCTCGTTCCGTACACCCACCACCCTTTGTGTGAAAAAGTCACCCCTCAGATTCCTATTAAATCTAACCTCCACCTCACCTTAAACTTATGTCCACTTGTTCTTGATTCCCCTACTCTGGGTAAAAGACTCTGTGCATGTACCCGATCTATTCCTCTCATGATTTAGTACACCCCTATAAGATCACCCCTTGGAATAGAGTTCCTGTCTGCTCAACCTCTCCCAATTGCTCAAGGCCTCTAGTCCTGGCGACTTTGTGCAAAACCATTTTCCAGTGCGCACACCTAAAATGTTTCAATCCTCATTGTGAGCCCAATGCAAGACATGGCCCCGAATGATATGGTTCCTCTGGTGGTGTTGAGGACGGGGTCTGGGTGGAAAGAGCTCCACCCACACAACAGCTAAAACAATTGACAGCATAAGCATGTTGGAAGGAAATGCAGATAGACACAAAAAGCTGGAGTAACTCAGCTGGACAGGCAGCATCTCTGGTTCAAAATGAAATGGGTGATGTTTCGAAGCGAGACCCGTCTTCAGACTGAGAGCATAAGAGTCAAGAGTCAAGAGTCAAGAGTCAAGAGTCAAGAGAGTCAAGAGTCAATTTAATTGTCATTTGGACCCCTGGAGGTCCAAACGAAATGCCGTTTCTGCAGCCATACATTACACACAAATAGACCCCAGACACAACATAATTACATTTAACATAAACATCCATCACATAGCTGTGATGGAAGGCCAAAAAAACTTATCTCTCCACTGCACTCTCCCCCCCCCCGATGTCAGAGTCAAAGTCATAGCCCCCGGCTGGCGATGGCGATTGTCCCGCGGCCATTAAAGCCACGCCGGGTGGTGCGAGGTCGCACACCGGGTCTTGGTGTTGGAGCCCCCGGTGTGCGCTCGCAGAGTCCGCGGCCATTCCAGCCGCGCGGGGCAGTGATGTAGGCCCCGCTCCAGGAGCTCTTCGACCCCGCAACTCGGGCGGGAGAAGTCGCCGTTGCGAGAGCCCTGAAAAGCGGTCTCCCTCCAGGGACCCGCGGGCTACCGGCGCCGTCGTCCACAGACCCGTCGTTGGAGCCTCCGACTCTCCGGTCGGGCCGCAGCAGCAGCAGCAGCGGCAACGCTCCTCCACCGCTCCACCCGCTCCGGACTCGGCCAGCTCCGCGACGGCAACGGTGAGTCGGCACCTGAGTCCCCGGCTTCTTCCTGTTGGAGGCCACTCCTCGTTGCGGCCTCAACGACACCTGAGACCCGACGAGAAAAGGTCGGGTCTCCAGTGCAGGGAGAGATTCAAAAAGTTTCCCCCCCCCCTCCCACCCCACCCCCGCCCCCCCCACACACACCCCAACATAAAATAACAAAAAACTACATAAAAACACAGACAAAAAATAATAAAAACGCGAACAGGCTGCAGAGGCCGCTGCTGGCCAGAGCCGCGCCGCCTACCGGAGAAGTTCATAAGCTAGCTCTCAGACACTTCACTCAAAAAACATATGCCATCTCCATTAAAAAATCAATTAACAAAAAGTTTAAATACTTAAGAACACTGTAAAAAAAACCTTTTATGTATATTATTTAATACTTATTTAGTTCACTGACAGCAATTAATCTCCATCCAAATGAATGCTGTTGTCCTGACATAACTGTAGGACTAACTATAGGACTAATCGGTAGTTATGTTGTGGCTGAACAGGCACAAGTTCATTTGGGAGAATTAGTGCTGGTTTTTTGTATGATGTTCCTGAGTCACAGAATCATATAACACAGAGACAGATCCCTCTGCCCACCGAGTCCACTCTGGCAATAACACCCATCACACTAATCCTACATTGATCACATGTTATGCTTTCCCCATTCCCATCAACTCCCCATGGAGAAATGCATGGTAGATAGTGAGATCAATGTAGGGTATATTAAGATGTTAGGGCATTTCATGATCAACAAGAAACTGATGTTAGTACTCCTGAAGAGCTATAAGGTGGATAAGACCCTTGGGTCTGATCAGATTTGTCCCATATAATTTAGAAAGGTATTACAGGAAATCATTGTGGTCTTGATGAACATTTTTAACCTCTCTAACCACAAATAAGGTCCCAGAGATTGGATTGCCATTAGAATAGATAGAATAGATTAATAGCACCTCAGATTTCACTTGGGCAGCTTACAACCTAAAGGAATGTATATTGACTTTTCTAACTTTAAATAACTCTTGCTTTCCCTCCCTCTCCATCCTTCTCTCATTCTAGTTCCCTGACCAGTCTGACTGTCCTAATGATTAAATCTTATCTTTGTATGTCTCTTTGTCTGCTTCCCCTACTTAACAATGATTATTTCTACATTTTTCTTGATTCTCATCCCCTTTGTTCCCTCGTTTTCACACCTTACTATTCCATGTCTCTGTGTCTCCCTCTCCCCTGACTCTCAGTCTGAAGAAGGATTTCGACCCGAAATGTCACCCGTTCCCTTCCTCAGACTATCTTCGATCTATTCCTCTCATGATTTTGTACACAAGATGTGGGAGGAAGTGGGAGCTTCTGGGGAACATCCACCTGATCACAGAGGGAACATGCAAACTCCAGGTATCAGATTGGGAGGCCAGGATTGAAGCCATTCACTGGAACGGCAAAGCAGCAGCTCCACCCGCTGCAGTGAAGAAGAGTTGGACATCAGCACCATGTTTGTTCCCATGTTCATCATCTTCTTTTTGTCAAGTAGCAACATTTCAATGAAGTAAAGGTTGGCCTGATGTCAGCCCTGCAGCCTTTCTCAGATGGCAATTTTCAGTCGACAAGTAAATTCATCACTGGATATGTTATGGATATTATTGAGTTCTCTCCAGTTATCACACAGTCAGTATAAGAGTTATAGAGAGATACAGCATGGAAACAGACCTATTCGCCAACTGAGTCCGCTCTGACCGTCAAGCACCCGTTTACTCTAATTCTACCGTATTCTATTCCAACTTTATTCTTTAGACATTTTTATAATCTTTTATAGATACAAGGCAGAAACAGGCCCGTTGGAAAACCTAGTCCGCGCTGACCAGCGATCATCCCGTACACTAGCACTATCCTGAACACTAAGGGTAATTTACTATTTTTTTACCAAAGCCAATTAACCTTGTCTTGGGAGTGTGGGGGAACCAGAACACCTGGTTCTCTCCATAATATTTTCAACAATATTCTCGCCATATTGTCATCAACAGATTCTACAAACTCACATACATACTGGAGGTAATTTTACATTGGCCAATTAAGCTGCAAACCTGTCAGCGTTTGTGATGCTGGAGGAAACTGGAACACCCAAAGGAAAGCCACATGGTCGCAGGGAGAGCATGCTAACTCCACACAGCCAGCAACCGAAGTCAGGATCGAACCCCGGCCTCTGGCATTCTGAGGCAACAGCTCCACCAGCTGTGCCACTCTGTGCCAAGCCCTGTCAAGCACATGCCCAGTTCTAGACTCCCAAAAGCGGCTCCCTAGTTGCAGCTCCACTGTGGGATGAGATTACCAGACAGACAGATGAAAGGATTCACAGATGTGTTAACAGCCTCGTTGAAGAAGGCCTCCATCCTCACTGACTTCTGAGGGATTCTACTGGACTATCAATCAGCTGCACTATCCCCACTTCGCCCTGACTTTCTGAGTATTTCCAGCATTTTCAATCAATGATCCAGAGAAATCCCACGATAGAGCTGCAACCAGGAAGCTGTCTTTGGGATTCTAGTAATGGGCATGTGCCATGGCATGGCTTGACCGGTGGCATGGGCGGCATAGAGTGGCGCAGCTGGTGGGACTGCTGCCTCACAGCGCTAGAGACCGGGGTTCGATCTTGACCTCGGTTGTGGCCAGTGTACAAATCCCATCATGGTTGTTTGAGGTTTTTGAAATCAGGGTGATGTGAAGCAGGTTTTGTGCTGGCATCAAGTGAACTTGCCATGAAGTTGCTGCAATGTCATAAAATTCTATCCGAGTCAGCGGATTTCGCTTTGAGTGGGATCTGGTGTTTGAGCCCCACAGTTTTTACTTGAACTTTTTTTTATTTGTTTCATCATGTTATCAATTGATACTGTGTTTACAGGTTGGTTATGAGGCTGCAAGTTAAAATGTCATTGTTCCACTTTGGTACATATGACAATTCAATGCTCTTGATTCTTGACTCTTAACTAAATGGTGTGGCCTCACAATCCTCTTGTTCATATCAGTTAGAACAGATCAAGGCAGACAACTAATACAGACTTTCCCAAAGAGGGCAGTGTTCCAGGAATACACTTAAAACAAATAGAATAAACAGAAAAATACACAGATTGTTTTTTTTCTGATGATGCTCTTTAGGTTCAGTTTAGTTTAGAGATAAAATGCAGAAACAGGCGTTTCAGCCCACCGAATCCACACTGACCAGCAATCCCTGCAAATGAACACTACCCTACACAAACTAGGGACATGTTTTACATTTGTACCAAGCCAATTAACCTACAAACCTGTATGTCTTTGGAGTGCGGGAAGAAAGCAAAGATCTTGAAGAAAATCCACGCAGGTCACGGGGAAAACATACAAACTCTGTCCAGACAAGTGCCCATATTCAGGATCGAACACGGGTATCTGGCACTGTAAGGCAGTAGCTCTACTGCTGCACCACCGTACCATCCCGAGTAAAAGAAATTCCTGACTGAATCCCAAATGGTGCCACAGTCAAGAAGAGTCAAGAGTAAGAGTGTTTTATTGTCATATGTCGCAAAACAGAACAATGAAATTCTTACTTGCAGCAGCACAACAGAATATGTAAACATAGTACAATGTAAACACCATAGTAAACAAACAAAATTCTGTAGAATAGTGCAAAGACAAAACCAATGCCCTCAAGTCTATGTAGTTGAGAGCTTACTTGGCGATTGAAGTGTTTAATAGCCTGTTGGTTGTTGGGAAGAATCTGCTCCTGAATCATAGTAATTTGAATTTCACTCTACCTTAATTGGTACATGTGACTATATACTGACCTTGAAACCTTGAAACCTTGACATTGACGTTACAGTTTTCAGGCTCCTGTACCCTTTTCCCGATGGCAGGAGTGAAATGAGAGCATGGGCAGGGTGGTGTGGGTCTCTGATGATGCTGGCTGGCTGCCTTTTTAAGGCAGAGACTCCAGTAAATCTGTTTGATGGTGGGGAGGTCAGAACCCGTGATGGATTGGGCAGTATTCACCACTTTTTGCAATCTTTTTCGTTCTTGGGCGTTCAAGTTGCTGAATCAGACTGTGATGCAACCAGTCAGTACGCTACCATATAACCATATAATAACCATATAACAATTACAGCACAGAAACAGGCCATCTCGACCCTTCTAGTCCGTGCTGAACACGTATTCTCCCCTAGTCCCATATACCTGCTACCCTACAGCTGAGGAAGTTCAAGGAAATATTCATCGACATGCCCAATCTCCTCAATCCTCTAAGGAAGGGCGGCATGGTGGGGCGGTGGTAAGATAAGATAAGATAAGATAAGATACAAATTTATTGTCATTTGGACCCCTTGAGGTCCAAACGAAATGCCATTTCTGCAGCCATACATACAAACACATAGACCCAAGACACAACATAATTTACATAAACATCCATCACATAGCTGTGATGGAACGCCAAATAAACTTATTTCTCCACTGCACTCTCCCCCCCCCCCATGTCAGAGTCAAAGTCAAAGCCCCCGGCTGGCGATGGCAATTGTCCCGCGGCCATTTAAGCCACGCCGGGTGGTGCGAGGTCGCACACCGGGTCTTGGTGTTAGAGCCCCCGGTGTGCGCTCGCAGAGTCCCGCGGCCATTCCCAGCCGCGCGGGGCAGTGATGTTAGGCCCCGCTCCAGGAGCTCTTCAACCCCGCAACTCGGGCGGGGGAAGTCGCCGTTGCGAGAGCCCTGAAAAGCGGTCTCCCTCCAGGGAGCCGCGGGCTCCCGGTGCCGCCGTCCACAGACCTGTCGTTGGGGCCTCCGACTCTCTGGTCGGGCCGCAGCAGCAGCAGCAGCAGCAGCAGCGCTCCTCCACCGCTCCACCCGTTCCGGACTCGGCCAGCCCCGCGACGGCGACGGTGAGTTGTAGCACCAGAGTCCCCGGCTTCTTCCTGTTGGAGGCCGCTCCTCGTTGCGGCCCCAACGACAACGGAAACCCGACGAGAAAGGTCGGGTCTCCAGTGCAGGGAGAGATTTTAAAAGTTTTCCCACCCCCACCCCCCACACACACACACCCCAACAAAAAATAACAAAAACTACATTAAAACACAGACAGAAAATAATAAAACGCGGACAGACTGCAGAGGCCGCTGCTGGCCAGAGCCGCGCCGCCCACCGGAGTGGTGGTAGAGTTGCTGCCTTACAGCACTTGCAGTGCCAGAGACCTGTGTTCGATTCTGACTACAGATGCTGTCTGTACGGAGGTTGTACATTCTTCCCATGACCACGTGGGTTTTCTCTGAGATCTTCGGTTGCCTTCTACATGCAAAACACGTACAGGTTTGTAGGTTAATTGGCTCAGCATAAGTGTACATTGTCCCCACTGTGCGTAGGATAGTGTTAATGTGCGGGGATCGCTGGTCGGTGCGGACCTGGTTGGCTGAGGAGCCTGTTTCTGTGCTGTATCTCTCAAACTAAAAAGCTAAAGTCGAGGTCGATGTGCTTTCTTTATGATTGAATATTAATTCATATCAGGTAGAGCAGATCAAGGCAGACAACAAATAGTGGCCTTCCCAAGGCGGGTCTGATTCCACGAACAAACTTAAAAGCAAAATGATCAAACAGAAATAATACACAGATTGTATCCATCTGATGATGCTGTTTGAGTGAAGGAAATTGCCGACTGAACCTCAAATGGTGCCACAGTCCAGGAGGTTTTAGAAGCTTGCTATGAAACGGTGCAGCAACATTGCAACTTTCTATACAGCCTAGATTTCCACAGTGCGGCACGGTGGTGCAGCTGTAGAGTTGCTGCCTTACAGCACCAGAGACCCAGGTTTGTTCCCGACTACAGGTGCTGTCCGTACGTAGTTTGTATGTTCTCCCCGTGACCGCGTGGGTTTTCTCCGAGATCTTCGCTTTCCTCCCACAATCCAAAGACGTACAAGTTTGTAGGTTAATTGGCTTGGTGTAAATGTAAATTGTCCCCAGTGTGTGTAGAATAGTGTTGATGCGCAGGGATCACTGGTCAGTGCGGAGTCGGTGGGCCAAAGGACCTGTTTCCGTGCTGTATCTCTGAAAGTAAAAACTAAACTGAAGCTGCAAACAGGTCAACATCTGTATTTCATCAACATAGATTCATGGAGCATAGCATCTTCTGCCTACTGTCTATGCCAACCATTAATCACCAGTTCACACTAGATCTATGTTATTCCACTTTCTCACTCACTACCTTACACACGAAAGGGAAATTTACTCAAGCCCAATAGCACAACTTGCACATCTTTAGGATGTGGGAGCAAACCGGAGCACCCGGACAAAACCCACATGGTCACGCTCCACATTGACAGTGCCCAAGGTCAGGACTGAACCTAGGACTGTAATGGCAGCGCCACTGTGCCGCCCTGAAAATAAGCAAAGTAAAAGATGCCGTCAATATACAACAAATAAAGGATCTCAACCCGAAACGTCACCCAATCCTTCTCTCCAGAGATGCTGCCTCACCCGCTGAGTTACTCCAGCATTTTGTGTCTACCTAGGAGTTCATCAACTTTTTAATGAAGAGGGACAATGTTGTTGATTTCTCTTC
Source organism: Leucoraja erinaceus (assembly GCF_028641065.1). Classification (NCBI taxonomy): domain Eukaryota; kingdom Metazoa; phylum Chordata; class Chondrichthyes; order Rajiformes; family Rajidae; genus Leucoraja; species Leucoraja erinaceus. The sequence continues at coordinate 22,770,530 of NC_073408.1, read as the reverse complement.
ATGTGCCAGTTACAGTAATCTCAGTATGTTAGGCTGAGTTGTGAGAAGAAATGTCCGCTAAATCACTGGACTAAGATTGATTGTAAAGCAATGATCAATTTATGATGTAGACCAGTGATTTAATTGCTATTCCTACAGCTCAGGGAACATTATCCAGCAGGTACTGTGCAGAATACGTAACTCAGCTATCGATGATCGACAGATAAACACTGGACCTTCGTTGAATGTATATTCAAGGAATAAAGCCAGAAATGATGGAAACACAAAGCAAATAAGATGCCTCAGTGGAAATAGAAACAGAATTACACGTTTAAAAGCCGTTGTCAGATCTGGGAAAGAGAGCAAACATATTATTGGTTGGAAGGAACTGCAGACAAAGGTCTCCTGGTGCTTAGCTTCCACCCCACCAACCTCCAGAAGTTGGGCAGCACGTTGGCACAGCGGTAGAGTTGCTGCCTTACAGCACTTACAGTGCCAGAGACCTGTGTTCGATTCTGACTACAGATGCTGTCTGTATGGAGGTGGTACATTCTTCCCATGACCACGTGGGTTTTCTCTGAGATCTTCGGTTGCCTTCTACATGCAAAACACGTACAGGTTTGTAGGTTAATTGGCTCGGCATAAGTGTACATTGTCCCCACTGTGCGTAGGATAGTGTTAATGTGCGGGGATCGCTGGTCGGTGCGGACCCGGTTGGCTGAGGAGCCTGTTTCTGTGCTGTATCTCTCAAACTAAAAAGCTAAAGTCGAGGTCGATGTGCTTTCTTTATGATTGAATATTAATTCATATCAGGTAGAGCAGATCAAGGCAGACAACAAATACTGTCCTTCCCAAGGCGGGTCTGATCCCAATTACAGGTGCTGTCTGTGTGGAGTTTGTACATTCTCCCCGTGACCACGTAGGTTTTTTTTCCGAGACCTTTGGTTTCCTCCCACACTCCAAAGATATACAGGTTTGTAGCTAAATTGGCTTGGTATAAGTGTAAGTTGTCCAAGGTGTGTGTAAGATAATGTTAATGTGTGGGGATCGCTGGTCGGTATGGACTCGGGGGGCCGAAGTACGTGTTTCCGCACTGTTTCTCTAAAGTAAACTAAATTAAAAGATCATCAATAAATCAGCGCCAACTGCAACAAGACTCCACCAACAACCATGTGACCACCTCCCTCTCCTTATGTGCATCAAAAGGATCAATCCTATTCTGACACCCTGATCCACTCTACTATTCGCACCAACCACCCTCAGCGCACTTTCTCATAATTTGCTCTTAAGAGGGAATTTATGTTCTATTCTTAGCCAGCATCTGGCTTTACTCCGATAGGCACAGACACAAAATAAAACAGCTCGTAGATCAGTGTCGAGTCTATCGAACAAATCGATCTATTGAAGACCTTAACAGTGTGCATTGTCAAACACTCTGAGTGAACCCAAAGTGTTTCAAAGATTCACAGTGCCTACAGCATTTTATATTCTCATGGCACAATGGTTACATGGATTTGAAATAAATCATCATCGATCAATGTCTCTGTAACCTTTCATCTTTGTCTTTCCCTGGAATGATCTTTAACCTTATGTTTACTGTTATTTAGTATACCACTCTCCCCATTTGTAGCATAAATGTATGGAGAATTCATGGGGTCTGTTCATTAAAAATCCTTGTTCATTGCTGGGTAGAGTGACAAAGAACAGCTGTCATCTGAAGGTTGCAATGGATAAAATTCTGGACAGAACTGTGAATAATTATCCCTTCTTTGTACTTGGATCATCCTGTATAGATAAGGAAGGTACACAAAAAAGCTGGAGAAACTCAGCGGGTGCTGCAGCATCTATGGAGCGAAGGAAATAGGCAACGATTCGGGCCGAAACCCTTCTTCAGACAAGGATAAGGAAGCTTGTTTTTCAGCAGTGTGTATATTTTAATTAATCTCAGCTATTTACAACCCCCAATATTTATTTTAACTAACTAGCTGTGCTGTGCAAGCTCATCGACACATCAATTTATTACCTTCCTAGCTTCTTTAGGGTACATCCATTGGCCATTTCCCCATCCTGCTTCCCCAGTAATGAGTAATGTAAGATCCAGGGCTAAACAGATTATAACCTACTCATCTTCCTTATAATTTTCAACATCTTTGACAAGACTGCTTCTAACGCCTCGTTAACCCTTATGGTTCCACCCCATCAAATATATTTCCTTCGTACTTTCCATCACTCTACCATTTACTCTGAAACCTAAAACTAAATTAGTTTAGTTTAGTTTAGACATACAATGGGGAAACAGGTCCTTCGGTACACCAAGCCCATGCCGACCATCGATCGCCTGTACACTAGTTCTATATTTAAGAATAATGGGTAGGCCATTTAGGACTGAGATGAGGAAACACTTTTTCACCCAGCGAGTTGTGAATCCATGGCATTCTCTGCCACAGAAGGCAGTGGAGGCCAATTCATTGGATGTATTCAAGAGAGAGTTAGATATTGCTCTTTGGGCTAACGGAATCAAGGGGTATGGGGAGAAAGCAGGAACGGGGTACTGATTTTGAATGATCAACGATGAACATGTTGCATGGTGGTGCTGACTCGAAGGGCAGAATGGCCTACTCCTGCACCTATTTTCTATGTTTATATGTTTCTATCTCAGTTTTGCATCCTATTCATTAAAGGGCAATTTACAGAGGCCAATGAACCTAGAATTCCATACATCTTTGGGAATGTGGAAGGAATCCAGAGCACCTGAAGGAAACCCACATAATCACATGAACATAAAAAACTCCAATCAAACAACACCTGTAGTCAGGATCAAACCCGGGTTTCTGGCTCAGAGAGGCAACAGCTCTACCGCTGCGCCACTGTGCCGCCCTTAAGATGCCCTTAGCGTGATCATTCTGATGAATGACGTATGGGCCTGAAACGCCATCATTGATTCGACACAGATAGCACTCGGTCAGGATCGATGGCCTGTTCAGAGATTCCAGCCTTTTCTGATTTAATTATAAATTTCCCACATGTGCAATTTTTCTGATTTTAGTTTAGTTTAGAGACACAGCGTGGAAACGGGCGCTTCGGCCCACCGAGTACGCACCAACCAGCGATTCCCGTACATTAACACTATCTACGCGCACTAGGGTAATTTTCACTTATACCATATAGCCAATTAACCTACCAACCTGTACGTCTTTGGAGCGTGTAAGGAAATCAAAAATCTCAGAGAAAACCCACGCGATCACGGGAAGAACATACAAAGTCTGTACAGACAGCACCCATAGTCGGGATCGAACCCCTGTCTCTGGCGCTGTGAGTGCTGTAATGCAGCAACTCTACTGCTGCGCCACCGTGCCGCCCATTAAAAGTAGAGTTACCAGAGGTTTTTCATCAATGTTTCAAACTACTCGGTCACAAGTCAAGTGTGACAAACCATATCCCTATATGCAACAGGCATACTCTCGGCATGTAGGAAAAATAAAGCTCTATACTGTATCTATAAAGAAATATGCTCATTAAAAATTCATCTTGGATGTTTTGACATCTTGTCCTCAATCATAAGGTGCAGAAAGCACTCATTGGCAAGAAAGAGAGTTTAAGAAAAAGGAATAAGATAAGAGAGAGTTGGTGCATATATCTGGGGTTTGATAACATCTGATTAACCTGTATCTCGATCTTGCAACACTGAAAGATCTGAGCATCTAATCTGAAGTGTCAGTTTGCTTTTATTTGCTCTGGTTTTTAAGCATCATTTTAAGCATATCATACCTGGTTTTCAATGCTCAAGAACCCTATTGATTTGAAGAGTAAATTATAAATTAGAACCAATGCTCTAACATCTGTCAGCTTCTGAAAGAAGAAAGCGAGAAAATGATTTATGTGTGATCTTATGTCAGGATTGGCTGTTTGCTCCATTTTTCTTTGGAAGCTAATTGCCCTGTTATGTATTTGTACAGCTTCTGATTGTTATTTCCCAATTCCAACGGTCCAGCCCATTTCTTTTCTTTTATCTCTGGGAATGTTCTTTTGATCCCAAATGATAGCATCTCCTGCATCTCCTGGCTCAAAGTTATTGCCCACACTCAAGAAACTGCTGAATTATAAAAAAAAAATACTAATGTCCTATGTCTTTTCAACCAGGGTTAATGAGTTCAATGAAAGGCTGCCTAACTGCCCTAGACTATATCGTGGCTGGTTTGATTGTGACTTATAGAGACGCAGCACGGAAATAGGCCCTCGGCCCACCGAATCCGCACCAACCAGCGATCCCCGCACATTAACACTATCCTACACACACTAGGGACAATTTTACATGCATGCCAGGCCAATTAACCTACACACCTGTACGTCTTTGGAGTGTGGGAAGAAACCGAAGATCTTGGAGAAAACCTACGCTGACTGTCTCTTTCCTTCTTCAAAACTCTATTCTTTTGTTTCGTTTCCTTTATATAATCATATAATCATTTCCACAGAGTTAATTGGTGGATAGTTAATTGTAGGCTTCTGTTGACTTGCTGATGTTTCCAATTTTTATTTCCTGAAGCAAGGGGGAGGAAAATAAGTTTTGATTGATTTTTTGATTGAAGGATGCAGCATCGGAAAAGACTCTTCAGCCCATTGAGTCCACACTGACTCACTCATTCATACTAGTTCTATGTTATCCCACTTTCTGGGCGGCTCATTGGCGCAGCAGTAGAGTTGCTGCCATACAGCACCAGAGACCCGGGTTCGATCCTGACTAAGGGTGCTTGCCTGTACGGTGTTTGTACGTTCTCCCCGTGACCATGTGGCTTTTCTCCGGGATCTTTGGTTCCCTCCCACACTCCAAAGACGTAGAGGTTTGTAGATTAATTGGCTTGGTAAAATTGTACAATTTCCCTGGTAGGTGTAGGTTATTTTTTTATTTTTTTATTTTTAGAAGCAATGTACAATAATATAAAACATGAATAGCATAATCCATTTCATGTACAACTTCTTGTTTTAAATTTAATAGTAAGAAAAAAAAGTAACAAAAGCAAGAAAAAGAGCGAAAGAGAATAAAGTAGTGATATTGATAGTTTGTGAAAAAGTAAAGGGAAAGACCCCATAAAGCTGTAAAGCCCGAGAGAGAAAACAAAAGGAAGTGATGAAACAGGAGAAAAAAAAAAGGATAGAGAAGAGAAAAAAAAGAAAAATTAAAAGGGATATACCTGCTTCATCCCTCACCCGGTTCTGAAACAGTTAATTTCTAAGGTTGGCGTTGCACCACATGCTTGTAATAAGTCGATAAAGTGAGACCAAATCTTTAAGAATTGCTCTGATTTGCCTAATAGGACGAATCTCATATCTTCCAGATGTAACTTTTCAGACATATTTGAAATCCACATTTTGAGCGTTGGTGTGGGTGCATTTATCCAGAATTTAAGTATAAGTTTTTTTGCTGATAGTAAGTCATAATTAAGAAGACACTTTTGGAACAAAGTCAGCTTATAGCCGTCTGTCCAGTAATTTGTGACATAATATGTCCGGTAAGAGCAGGGGAGGGGGCCTCTGTATATACGTGCATGAGAATTGGTGCAACAACGGGATAATCATAGACAATCATTGTTCCCCTGACCTTGAGTACATGTCTGTAAGATGCCGGCCTTTTTTTCTACCGAGAGAACTAACAGTAGTGATCGTCACGGCTGTGTATATTCCACCTGACGCCAATATAAACACGGCGCTCTCTCTCCTGCTGAACACCATTTACGAACAGTGGACAAAAACATTCGGGTTTTCCCAAACCAGAAACCCTGGATGTCCAGCCAGGTCCGCACACTACTCAGAGCCCGCGATGCTGCCTTCAGGTCAGGTGACAGAGCTCTGTACAGGGCTGCTCGAGCCGATCTGAAAAGTGGAATTAAAAAAGCCAAGGCGGACCATAAGAGGAGCATAGAGTCCCACTTGTCCAGCAATAATACACGGGAGGTATGGCGGGGCATACAAGACATTACCAACTACAGAGGCTGTGCCACAAAGTCAGAAGACCTGAGTGTGCCACTGGCAGAAAAGCTAAATTGCTTCTTCTCCCGTTTTGAAACATCACAACAGCAGCACTCACCTGCTACAACCCTGTTCCCACCCTCACCTGGCTCCGGTACTACCCCTTTCACTGTCAGGGAGCACGATGTCAGACGGGTGCTCCTGGCAGTGAACCCCAAGAAGGCTACCGGCCCAGATGGAGTACCTGGTAAGGTACTCAAAGCGTGCCCACTGTCATCTTCACCAGAATTTTCAACCTCTCCCTGGACCAGGCAGTTATTCCGTCCTACCTAAAATCAGCCACAATCGTCCCAGTGCCGAAGAAGTCTCCCATCACCAGCCTTAATGATTACCGTCCTGTGGCCCTCACACCGGTAATCACGAAGTGCTTCGTGAGATTGGTCCTCCAGCACATCAAGGACTATCTACCACCAGACTTCGACCCCCACCAATTCGCCTATCGCACAAACAGATCCACGGAAGATGCCATTACCATAGCTCTCCACTCTGTGCTGAGCCATCTGGAGCAGGGGCAGAGCTACGTCCGGATGCTCTTTGTGGATTATAGCTCAGCTTTCAACACAATCATTCCGGACATTCTCATTGATAAATTGGTCACTCTCGGCCTCCCCACTCTCACATGTGCCTGGATAAAAGATTTCCTCACCAACCGGCCCCAGACTGTGAGACTCGGCCCCCACCTCTCCTCCACTCGCAGGTTGAGTACCGGCTCCCCACAGGGCTGTGTGCTAAGCCCCCTCCTATACTGTCTCTACACCTACGACTGTAGTCCGGCCCACAACCAACCGCATCGTCAAATTTGCTGACGATACTACTGTAGTCGGACTTATTTCAAAGGGAGACGAGGCAGCCTACAGAGAGGAAGTCCTGAAGTTGACAACCTGGTGCTCAGAAAACAATCTGGCTCTGAACATCAGGAAAACAAAAGAGCTCATTGTCGACTTCAGGAGGCACAGCACCGACTTAGTCCCCCTACATATCAACGGCGAGTGTGTGGAGAGGGTCAACACCTTCCGGTTTCTCCGCGTCCTTATCTCTGCTGATATCTCCTGGACAGACAACACGACAGCGGTCATCAAGAAGGCTCAGCAGCGGCTGCACTTCCTGAGGGTTCTCAGGAAGCACAACCTGGACTCTAACCTGCTGCTGACCTTCTACCGCTCGTCCATCGAGAGCCTGCTGACATACTGCATTACAGCATGGTACGGCAGCTGCACCATGGCGGACAGGGAGAGGCTTCAGAGGGTAACTAGGACAGTGCAGAAGATCATTGGTTGCCCTTTCCCCTCCCTGATGGATATTTACACCTCCCGCTGCCTTAGCAGGGCAAAGAATATCATCAAGGACAGCTCCCATCCTGCGTTTGGACTGTACGACCTGCTGCCCTCTGGAAGGCGCTATAGGTGCATCAAATCTAGGACAAATAGACTCAGGAATAGTTGTTTTCCGAAAGTCATAACTATTCTTAATTCACACATGCACTGACTTCACAGCCCAACACCCGGACTTCCATCTATTCTATCCACGTACTGAAATTTGGAACTGTAATGTGTATTGTAACTGTAATTTTTAATATTTTTTAAAAACAGTTTTAATATTTAATATCATCATATCTATCATATCATATCTATATATATATAAAACTCAAATCAGTCCGCCTGCCGCCGTCCGGCCGTCCGGCTGCATTTCTTCCTTTGATTCATTGCCACGCCCAATCCAGACGCTCAATCTCCGAGATATTTTCCATTTCGGTAGAGATTTCGCTTTTCTTTCTAAGTATCTGCTCCTCATTTCATTTCGTCGTGTTGAAGTACATGTTTTTAATCAAATCCTTCTCCCCACCCACCCCCAAGTATTTCAAAAATAAACAGGCTTCTCCATTTACATGTCAGCTTCCAACACACTTCGAAACAAAGTTGCAAGAGAGGAACACTGAACTTTTCACTGCTGCAGCAGGCAGGGGAGGGCTGCAATCTTACATTTGGGAACGGGCTCAGTTCCAATGGAGGAGACGGGTGCATGGTGGAATATTGGGTTGGGGGATCACACCATTGGGGGAGCAGACCCAACGGGTCTGCACTTGGTCTAGTTAATATATAAAACTCAAATCCGTCCGCCTGCAGTACGGATCCCTTCCTGCCTTTTGATTCGTTCCCATCGTGTGATGTCACAATGCCCAATGCTCGCAGATGTCCAATCGGGATGGACCCATTTACATATGCCTTTGCACCAGCCCCAGCCCCTGGTGACCGTGTCATCGTGTGATGTCACAATGCCCAATGCCCAAAGACATTCTTGCCATAGAGGGAGTACAGAGACGGTTCACCAGACTGATTCCTGGGATGGCAGGACTTTCATATGAAGAAAGACTGGATAAACTCGGCTTGTACTCGCTAGAATTTAGAAGATTGAGGGGTGATCTTATAGAATCTTATGTTTTTATGTTTCCCTCTCCTCACCCCTCTCCCTCTCCCACCCATCCCTCTCTCCCCCCACCCCCTTCACTCTACCCCACCCCCTTCCCTCTCCCCCCGCCCCCTTCCCCTATCCCTCTGTCCCTCTTCCATCACTCCCGCTACCCCTCTCCACCTCCCTCCCCACTCTTCCACTTCTCTCCCCCTTCCCCTCCACTCTCCCTCCCGACTCTTTCCCCTCTTTCTAATCTGAATGGAGCTGTGTATTGCATGCTCATCAATTGAAATTATCAACAATAGGATTTAAAGTTTTGGAGTTATGCTGCAAGCAAACAGGGCCTTCGGCTGAACTTGCTTATGGCAACCAAGTTGCCCCGTTTACCCATATCCTACCTACCTGCATTTGGTTCATCTATCTATCTATCTATCTATCTATCTATCTATCTATCTATCTATCTATCTATCTATCTATCTATCTATCTATCTATCTATATCTATCTATCTATCTATCTATCTATCTATCTATCTATCTATCTATATATAAAACTCAAATCCGTCCGCCCGCCTGCAGTACGGATCCCTTCCTGCCTTTTGATTCGTTGACGGCTGCTCCTTCCTATCAGCTTCCAACACACTTCGAAACAAAGTTGCAAGACAGGAACACTGCACTTTTCACTGCTGCAGCAGGCAGGGTAGGTGCAATTGAGGGAGGCAGGGGAGTGCTGGAAACTTACATTTGGCAACGGGTTCAATTCCATTGGAGGAGACGGGTGCATGGTGGAATATTGGGTTGGGGGAATCACACCATTGGGGGAGCAGACCCAACGGGTCTGCACTTGGTCTAGTATAATATATAAAACTCAAATCAGTCCGCCTGCAGTACGGATCCCTTCCTGCCTTTTGATTCGTTCCCGTCGTGTGATGTCACAATGCCCAATGCTCGCAGATGTCCAATCGGGATGGATCCATTTACATATGCCTTTGCACCAGCCCCAGCCCCTGGTGACCGTGTCATCGTGTGATGTCACAATGCCCAAAGACATTATTGCCATAGAGGGAGTACAGAGAAGGTTCACCAGACTGACTCCTGGGATGGCAGGACTTTCATATGAAGAAAGACTGGATAAACTTGGCTTGTACTAGCTAGAATTTAGAAGATTGAGGGGGTGATCTTATAGAATCTTATGTTTCTATGTTTCCCTCTCCTCACCCCTCTCCCTCTCCCACCCATCCCTCTCCCCCCCCACCCCCTTCACTCTCTACCCCACCCCCTTCCCTCTCCCCCCGCCCCCTTCCCCTATCCCTCTGTCCCTCTTCCATCACTCCCGCTACCCCTCTCCACCTCCCTCCCCACTCTTCCACTTCTCTCCCCCTTCCCCTCCACTCTCCCTCCCGACTCTTTCCCCTCTTTCCCCCCACACCTCTCCCCATCCCTCCCTCCTCCCCATCCCCCCTCCCCCACATCTCTCTCCCCATCTCTCACCCCTACTCCGCTCTCCTTTCCCTCCCAAATCTATCCCATTTCCTCCTCCTCCCTCCCCTCATCACACCTCACACCCCCCTCCCCCCCCCCCCCCCCCCCCCCCCCCAAACGCTGTTGGGGAAACAGACCCAATGGGTCTGCACTTGGTCTAGTAATCTTTAAACATCTGCCTAAGAATACTACCTATTCATCCTTCACCATTTTGCCTTCTAGATATGTATATAGCGCCGCAGAATTGTGCACCTACCCCCCCCTCTCCCTTTTGTTTTCTTTTCTGTTTCTTGTTTTTTGCACTAAATTATATGTATGCACTGAGTACGAGCTGCTTTTAATCTCATTGTACATGTATAGTGACAATAAATGGCATATCTATCTATCTATCAGGGGAGAAGGATTGCTCCTATATTAAAAGGAGAACAATCCTCCTTCTCCATTGCTATCCAGTCTACTTGTTGGGCAGACTTGTCCAACCAATGAATTGCATTTTTGATGTTCACTGCCCAATAATCGTACAAAAAATTGGGGAGTGTCAGTCCACCGAGTTCTTTAGGTTTACACAGGTGTCTTCTTTGAATTCTATGTGATTTATAATCCCATATGAAATTTGAGATATCAGTCGAGTTTTTAAAATAATTTTTTAGATAAGTATATTGGTATTGATTGAAATAAATACAACATTTGTGGTAGAAAAATCATTTTTATAGCATTTGTTCTACCTATTAAAGACATCGGAAGTGTTTGCCTAAATTTAAACAACGCATTTAATTTAGTTAGTAAGGGCATATAATTTGCAATAAATAAAGATTTATATTTGCTGGTAGTTTGAATTCCTAGATATTTAAATTTTTCTGTTGCAATTCTAAAGGGGAATTTTAAAAGATGTGTCGGCTCTGTGTAGGTTAGTGTTAATATACGGGTATCGTTGGTCGGCGTGGACTCGGTGGGCCGAATGGCCTGTTTCCGTGCTGCATCCCAGAACTAAACTGAAGGACACTTTCAAATCCATTGCCTACATGCAAGAGGTAATCTAAAGAGGCCATTTTAACCGACAAACCCACACGTCTTTGGGATAGGGGAGGAAACTGGAACACCTGGAGGAAACCCACATGGTCACAGGGAAAATGTGCAAACTCCGCACTTAGAAACATAGAAACATAGAAAATAGGTGCAGGAGTAGGCCATTCGGCCCTTCGAGCCTGCACCGCCATTCAATATGATCATGGCTGATCATCCAACTCAGTATGTTGTGTATATGGAATTCAGTAAGGCCTTTGACAAGGTTCCTCATGGAAGGTTGGTTAAGAAGGTTCAATGGTTGGGTATTAATGGTGGAGTAGCAAGATGGATTCAACAGTGGCTGAATGGGAGATGCCAGAGAGTAATGGTGGATGGTTGTTTGTCAGGTTGGAGGCCAGTGACGAGTGGGGTGCCACAGGGATCTGTGTTGGGTCCACTGTTGTTTATCATGTACATCAATGATCTGGATGATGGTGTGGTAAATTGGATTAGTAAGTATGCAGATGATACTAAGATAGGTGGGGTTGCGGGTAATGAAGTAGAGTTTCAAAGTCTACAGAGAGATTTATGCCAGTTGGAAGAGTGGGCTGAAAGATGGCAGATGGAGTTTAATGCTGATAAGTGTGAGGTGCTACATCTTGGCAGGACAAATCAAAATAGGACGTACATGGTAAATGGTAGGGAATTGAAGAATGTAGGTGAACAGAGGGATCTGGGAATAACTGTGCACAGTTCCCTGAAAGTGGAATCTCATGTAGATAGGGTGGTAAAGAAAGCTTTTGGTGTGCTGGCCTTTATAAATCAGAGCATTGAGTATAGAAGTTGGGATGTAATGTTAAAATTGTACAAGGCATTGGTGAGGCCAATTCTGGAGTATGGTGTACAATTTTGGTCGCCTAATTATAGGAAGGATGTCAACAAAATAGAGAGAGTACAGAGGAGATTTACTAGAATGTTGCCTGGGTTTCAGCAACTAAGTTACAGAGAAAGGTTGAACAAGTTAGGGCTTTATTCTTTGGAGCGCAGAAGGTTAAGGGGGGACTTGATAGAGGTTTTTTAAATTATGAGAGGGATAGACAGAGTTGACGTGGAAAAGCTTTTCCCACTGAGAGTAGGGAAGATTCAAACAAGGGGACATGACTTGAGAATTAAGGGACTGAAGTTTAGGGGTAACATGAGGGGGAACTTCTTTACTCAGAGAGTGGTAGCTGTGTGAAATGAGCTTCCAGTGAAGGTGGTGGAGGCAGGTTCGTTTTTATCATTTAAAAATAAATTGGATAGTTATATGGATGGGAAGGGAATGGAGGGTTATGGTTTGAGCGCAGGTATATGGGACTAGGGGAGATTATGTGTTCGGCACAGACTAGAAGGGTCGAGATAGCCTGTTTCCGTGCTGTAATTGTTATATGGTTATATGGTTATATGGTTATATAGTATCCCGTACCTGCCTTCTCTCCATACCCTCTGATCCCTTTAGCCACAAAGGCCACATCTAACTCCCTCTTAAATATAGCCAATGAACTGGCCTCAACTACTCTCTGTGGCAGAGAGTTCCAGAGATTCACCACTCTCTGTGTGAAAAATGTTTTTCTCATCTCGGTCTTAAAGGATTTCCCCCTTATCCTTAAACTGTGACTCCTTGTCCTGGACTTCCCCAACATCGGGAACAATCTTCCTGCATCTAGCCTGTCCAACCCCTTAAGAATGTTGTACGTTTCTATAAGATCACCCCTCAATCTTCTAAATTCTAGCGAGTACAAGCCGAGCCTATCCAGTCTTTCTTCATATGAAAGTCCTGACATCCCAGGAATCAGTCTGGTGAACCTTCTCTGTTATCCCTCCATGGCAAGAATGTATTTCCTCAGATTAGTAGACCAAAACTGTACGCAATACTCCAGGCGTGGTCTCATCAAGGCCCTGTACATCTGCAGTAATACATACACATACAGCACCCGAGATCAGGATCGAACTTGTTACTCTGGCGCTGTGGGGCAGTGGCTCTACTATCATGCCCCTAAAAATTCCAGCACCTGCTGTTCCTTGTATCTCTAAATCGCCATCTGCCTCCCTTGATTCCTGTTAACCTCACCTTTTCCAGCCCATATTTTCACCATTCCCAGCCAAAATAAATTTCTCCTGAATTCCCTGTTTAATTTCTGGTCTTACAACTGCAGCCTAATTGTGTTTATCTCCAAAATGAAAATTCTCTGTCAACATATCAAACTGTAGAATTTTTTTTCTCAAAAAACTGTACGCGATATTATCTTGCTCTCTTGATGTATAAAAAGCTGCTGCACTCCCATCTTTGCGACTCTGTATAGATGCGTTTAGCAATATTGTGACCATAACTATATATTCTGTGTGGTATGACAACAGTTCAGTGCACAAGTTTAGCACATTTTGTTCCTTAATTTCTATCCGTCAAAAATAAACCAGCATTGGTTTTCATTTTGTAATAGCAACTAACCTCTATCACAGTTATTAGCTTTTGGTGCTGTTGTCGACTTACTTTCCACACAATTTGTATCTCCTGAGTTCTAATTGAGAGTTTTGGAACCTAAACTGTAAAGGGTCTGTCCCACTTTCACGACCTAATTCACGAACTCTGCCGAGTTTTCCCTTGACTCATACTCGCAGCATGGTCGTCACGAGGTCGTGGGAGGTCGTAGGAAGTGAGAGAGTCTCTTATAGAAACATATAAAATTACTAAGGAACACGCTAGATGCAGGAAACATGTTCCCGATGTTGGGGGAGTCCAGAACTAGGGGCCACAGTTTAAGAATGAGGAGTAGGCCATTTGGAACTGAAATGAGAAAAAGCTTTTTCACCCAGAGAGTTGTGAATTTGCCTCAGATGGCAGTGGAGGCCAATTCACTGGATGCATTCAAAATAGAGTTAGATAGAGCTCTTAGGGCTTGCGGAATCAAGGGATATGAGGGGGAGGCAGCAACGGGGTACTGATTGTGGATGATCAGCTGACTCGAAAGGCCGAATGGCCTACTCCAGCACCTATTGCATATGTATCTATATATCTTTGTATCAGAAATCCAGGTTTGAATCTGATCATGGGTGCTGTCGGTGTGGAGTTTGCATGCCTCCCTTGTGACCGCGAGGGATTCCACCAGGTGCTAGATTGCTGGAACGAGGTTTCCTCCCACATCTGAAAAGGTGTGTGTGTTTGTCGGTTACTTGGCCTCTGTGAATTGTCCCTGATGTGTGTAGTGGAAGTGAAGGTAGGATTATCTAGAGCAAGCGTGACCGGCTGATTGATGGTCTGCCTGGTCACGGTGCTCCAAAGAGCCTGGTTCTACAATGAACCTTTAAACAAAACTAATTAAGTGCATAGTTTGCAAGTTTGTTTAAGCCTTGTACTGCAGCAAAGTCCTCCTTGATATTGACTTTCATGAATTTCTTCTGTTGCTTTTGCTTTTGCTGCGTCTGATTGCATCCACTTCATTCCTTTAGGGGCTCTATTCCCACACTGACTTTCCATTTAATTTTGTTTATGCTGAATATTTCACTATTTCATGATTTTGTTTTATGTTTCTTGATTTTCAAATTCCACACTTCTTCTAAGTTCTCCTAATTGTCTTTGATCTCGTTTAATTTCTGTGCATTCTTCGTTGACACGCTCTCTCCTGTTCCGATAATTGGTGAACCCTTTATCCTTGTATGTATTATCTCCCCAATGTCTGTATTCCCTAATTCAACAGGGCCTAATTAGTCTTCGGTTTGTTTAGCTCCTTCAATAGAATTTATAGCATGGACTCTGCCAAATGATTTTATGTTTCTTCTTGTTATTTTCATCCCACTTTCCTTCGCCCTGTTCTTAGTCCTGACAATTATCCCTGCTCTATTTAGGTCAGATAATAAGGTGTCTTTTAGTTTAGTTTAGTTTAGTTTAGTTTAGTTTAGTTTAGTTTAGTTTAGTTTAGTTTAGTTTAGTTTAGTTTAGTTTAGTTTAGTTTAGTTTAGACATACAGCATGGAAACAGGCCCTTTGGCCCACCAAATCCATGCTGCCCAACAATCACCCATTCACATTACTTCTATGTAATCCCAGTTTCGCATCTTAAGGGCCTGTCCCACTTGGGCACCATTTGCGCATCACGCAAGATTTTGTGAACCCCAAAATCCTGGGGCACATCGCGCGACCGCTCGTCACTGCCTACATCAGTGGTTCCCAACCTTTTTTAGCCCCCTTGGGATCTTTAATTTTTCTGAGGACCCCCTGACATTAATAGAGGAAAAAAAGTGACCCCCTTCATTGAACCTGTGGCCCCCTAAATCCCAAAATGTTTCAGTGGCCCCCCTGAAATTTGCCATGGCCCCAGGTTGGGAATCACTGGCCTACGTCATAATGCACCGTGCGGTCGTAATGCGCACCATGCGTGCATCACGTGCACATCACGCGCGCGCATCTTGCGTCTTGACGGGTAAATTATGTTGCGTAAATGACGCCCAAGTGGGACAGGCCCTTTACACATTCGGGGCAATTTACAGATGCCAATTGACCAACAAACAAACATAGACACAAAATGCTGGAGTAACTCAACGCGTTAGATAGCATCGCTGAAGAAAAGGAATAGGCCATGTTTCGGGTCGAGTCTGAAGAAGGGTGTTGACCCGAAAGGTCACCTTTTCACCAGAGATGTTGCCCGACCCACTGAGTTACTTCGGCATTTTGTGTCCATCTTCTGTGTAAACCAGCATTTGCAGTTCCTTCCTGCACATTTAACTTACAAATCGTCTTTGTCCTTCGTAGTCTTAACACTGGCACTTCTGAAGTGTGATGGATACACATGCTTCATACAATATCTTCCAATTATAAGACAATCAAGCAGTTGTGTGTGTTTCTGACGGGGAAGTTAGGTTTGGTAAAATGATCGACATACTGTAATGAGTGTGCTGGATTAAGGGGAACCAATGGACATTGTGCATTTGAGTTTATAAAGACTTTCAAAATAATGCAAACTTACTCCATAACTTAGAGCTCATTGGGTTGGGGTTACATAGGGTCATGGAGTCATCGAATAATACATCACGGAAACAGGCCCTTTGCTCAAACTCATCCATGCAGATCAAAATCCTCATCAAAGCTGTACCATTTGCCCCTGTTAAGCCCACATCCATTCCTGTCCATGTATGTGCCCACATTTTGTTTTTTCCTGTATCTGCCTCAACCACGTTTTGAGGCACATTGTTCCATAATCTTGGCAACTCTGCATGAAGAAGTTGCCCCTCAGCTCCCTTTAAAATGTTTCCCCTCTCACCTTAAACATAGTGCAGGGAGTGAATATGGATCACGTGCATGCAGCTGAGATTAGTTTGCCATCATGGTCGGCACGGACATTGTTACAGTTTAGTTTATTGCAACGTGTACCGAGGTACAGTGAAAAGCTTTTGTAGTGTGCTAACCAGTCAGCGGAAAGACAATACGTGATTGCAATCGACCCATTTACAGTATAGATACATGATAAAGGAATTACGTTTAGTGCAAGGTAAAGTCAGAAAAGTCCAAAAAAGGATAGTCCAAGGGTTACCAAAGGGCTTGCTCCAGTTCTGCACGGTTCTATGTTCTATGTTCCATGTTCTATGCTCTGTTCTATGTTCCATGTTCTATGCTCTGTACTATGTTCTATGTTCTATGCTATAAGTTCCATGTTCCATGCTCCATGCTCCCTGTTCCTTGTTCTATGTTGTTTGTTGTATGCTCTATGATCTGTCCTATGTTTTATGTTATATGCTCTGTTCTGTTCTATGTTCTATGTTCTTTATGCTCCATGTACTATATGTTTCATGCTCTATATGTTCCATGTTCTATATGTTCCATGTTTTCTGTTCCCTGTTCCCTGTTCAGTGTTCTGTGTTCTGTGTTCTAGGTTCAGTATTCAGTGTTCTAGGTTCAGCGTTCTAGGTTCAGTGTTCTAGGTTCAGTGTTCTAGGTTCAGTGTTCTAGGTTCAGTGTTCAGTGTTCAGTGTTCTGTGTTCTGTGTCCTCTACTTAGAATCTTGAAAGGGATCGAGGATTGGCTATCTGCACTTTGACAAACTGTAACTTTATGAATTAGTGCTAGAGTTTGAGTTTTTTCGGGTCATTGGCCATGCCAAAGATACTGTATACTGTAGCCATGTGTAGGAAGGAATTGCAGATGCTGGTTTAAATCGAAGATAGACACAAAATGCTGGAGTAGCTGACCAGGGCAGGCAGCATCTCTGGAGAGAAGGAATGGGTGACGTTTCATGTCGAGACCCTTTTTCAGACTGATGTCAGGGGAGTGGGCGAGACAAATATAGAATGTAGTCAGAGACAATAAGACTGGTGGGAGAACTGGTAAGGGGGAGGGGATAGGGAAAGAGAGAGATAGCAAGGGCTACTTGAAGTTAGAGAAGTCAATGTTCATATCGCTGGGGTGTAAGCTGCCCAAGTGAATTATGAGGTGCTGTTTCTTTAATTTGCGCTGGGCCTCACTCTGACAATGGAGGAGGCCCAGGACAGAAAGGTCAGATTGGGAATGGGAAGGGGAGTTAAAGCGCTTGGCCACCGGGAGATCAGGTAGGTTAAGGCGGACTGTGCGGAGGTGTTCAGAAAAACGATCGCCGAGCCTGCGCTTGGTCTCGCCGATATACAGAAGCTGACATCTGGAACAGCGGATACAGTAGATGAGGTTGGAGGAGGTGCGTGAACCTCTGCCTCACATGAAAGGACTGTTGGGGTCCTTGGACAGAGTTAAGGGGGTGGGGAAAGGGACAGGTGTTGCATCTCCTGCGGTTGGAGGGGAAAGTACCTGGGAGGAAGTGGTTTGGGTGGGAAGAAACGAGCTGTCCAGGGAGTTGAGGAGGGAACGGTCTCTGCGGAAAGCAGAAAGGGGTGGAGATGGGTAGATGTGGCCAGTAGTGGGATCCCGTTGGAGGTGGCAAAAGTGTTGGAGGATTATATGCTGCATGAGACGGCTGCTGGGGTGGAAGGTGAGGACAAGGGGACTCTGTCCTTGTTACGAATGGGGGGAGGGTGAGCATGAGTGGAGCTATAGGATATTGAGGAGAATGTGGCTGTGGTAACTGGTCTGGGTTAGTGTAGCCATATTGATTGATGATGCAATGACCAGTGGGAAAGCTAGTTGCGAGGAGGTCACAGAATCTGCAGAGAGATATAGATAAGTTGAGTGAAAAGTTGTCAGCCACCAGATAAAAGCTGTCCAAGGTCTGATCACCCCAGTGGAGCATGGATGAAGCTCAACAGACTTGGTACTGGAGTTGGGCGTTTCAATGCCAGCGTGTGGAGATGGGGACTCCACCAGAGCCAAGCCTGTGAATGCAGAGCAGAACAACAGACAGCCAACCATGTCATCTCTGGGTGCCCGCTCTACCACCCACCAAATGGAGCTCAGGGCCTGGCAGACATTGACGCAGAGACAACAACCTGTCTGCTCAACACCCGGCTTGAGATCTAACTATTCCTTTGGTTTATTTATGTTTCATTCGCAAGAAGAACAAGTTCAGTGAATGGTCAAAAACATGACAAGTAATACATTAGACACAAAATGCTGGAGTAGCTCAGGGGACAGGCAGTATCCCTGGAGAGAGGGCTCGGGTGACATTTTGGGTCAAGACCATTCTTCATACATTTTGTGTCTATCTTTGGTTTAAACCAGCATCTGCTGTTCCTTCCCACACAAGTAACAAAAGATGTTGAGAGCAATAGAAGTGGGCTAATAATCTGGAGAGTTGAACTAACAATCTGGAAGCTCAAACATAAATCTCATAATGATAGATGTGGAATTCAAGATCAGTTTAGAGTCACTGAAAGACACAGCACAGAAATACTGTGGGTGTTTAACACACCATGTAACATTGAGAGTGTGTGGAAAGAAACCTGGAGTGGTAATATATTGAGTAGGAAGGAACTGCAGATGCTGGTTTACACTGATGATAGACACAAAATGCTGGTGTAACTCAGCGGGTCAAGCGGCATCACTGCTGAAAAGGAATAGGTGATATTTCGGGTACGGAGAAGGGTTCTGACCCAAAATGTCACCTATTATTTTTCTCCAGAGATGCTGCCTGACCCGCTGAGTTACTCCCGCATTTTGTGTTCATCTTTGAGGTAATGTACAGAGATTTTCGAAAGGCTGGTGCATAAATTATGCGCCCAAGGTACTATTGGTTGGAAGGAATTAATAATACTTGCCGCACCATTACATGAATGATCTTGGTGAAGGGGGAAGAATATGAAATGTCCAAATCTGCCCATGACATAAAAATGCATGCAAGAACATGTCATGAAAAGCATGTAATGAGCCTGCAACGTGCTGTAGTTAGATTGTGTTGTTGGACATAAACTTGATATTGGAATTCAATGTTAGAAATTGAGAGGTAATGAATTGTGAGCGTATGAATGTTGACTTCTCTAACTTCAAGTAACCCTTTCTTTCCATCTCTCTCCATCCCTTTCCATGCCTATTGTTTAGGAAGGAACTGCAGATGCTGGAAAATCGAAGGTAGACAAAAATGCTGGAGAAACTCAGCGGGTGCAGCAGCAACTATGGAGCGAAGGAGATAGGCAACGTTTTAGGCCAAAACCCTTCTTCAGACTGACGTTGCCTATTTCCTTCGCTCCGTAGATGCTGCTGCACCTGCTGAATTTCTCCAGCACTTTTGTCTACCTTTCCTTTCCTAGTTCTCTGACCAGTCTGACTGCCCCCTGAGTCAATGTTATCTCTGTATGCTTCGTTATCCCATTCTCCTAGCTAACAATATTCTCTTCTACATTTTCCTTGACCTTCATCCTCTTTGTCGTCTCGTTTCCACGCCTCACCCTTCCTTATCTCTGTGTCTCCCTCTCCCCAGAGTCTAAATCTGAAGAAGGGTCTCGACATGAAATGTTTTCCATTTCTATCCAGAGATGCTGCCCGTCCCGCTGAGTTACTCCAGCATTTTGTGTCTTTGTGAGGTTATGTACTTTGATAGGATGAATCACAGGCAAATTATTATCTACATAGAAAGAGACTGCAAATGAGGAATTCAGAGGGGTTCTGTTTTAGTGCAATGGTCGTATCAAGTTAGCAGGCATTTCTAACAAGTAGCTAGGTAGAAAAACTGCACGTTGACCTTTACAGTAAAGAGGTTAGAGTTTAGATATAGGAATGTCATGTTGTAAATGTACAGTGTTCACAAGCGCACTCGTTATAAGAGATCCATGTTGCTGCACCATTTAGTGGTCCCAACATTAAATACCATCTGCTTTTTTATAGAAGGTAAGTTCACATTTCCGCTTTTTTGTTCAGGACATAGGACATAGGTGGCCTTAGCAAAACTAGCCTTTATTTTAATTTCTTCATAGGCTTTGATCTGTGTTACCAGCTGGGCCATTACAGAGGTACATTGCCAAGTCAGTATCAAATAAAGACCCAATTAAGTCTTTCCCAAAAGGAACTGCAGATGCTAGTTTACACTGAAGATAGACACAAAATGTTGGAGTAACTCAACAGGGCAGACATCATCTCTGGAGAGAAACGTCACCCATTCCTTCTTTACAGAGAAGCTACATGAAGGGTCTGGGTGGACCTGAACAAGAAACACATCTGCAGAGACACAAGAAACTGCAGATGTTGGAGTCTTGAGTAAAACACAAAGTGCTGGAATAACTCAGCGGTTCAGAAGGCATCTGTGCAGGGACACATGACATGAAAGTACAACAGGTGATAATGAAGGCAAAGTGAAGTATTGAGGGAAATCCTACTACAGATTTGATGGGACCTAGTTTGCCACATTTCCATCTCCACCTGGCTCCATCTGTTCATCATCTCTCAACTCACTGATCACTTGCCAGGCCCTGACTCATCCTGTTTACTTTGGCTACTCCTCAAGTGGCATGGTGGCACATGGAAGAGTTGCCGCCTTACAGCGCCAGGGACCTGGGTTCGATCAGGACCTATGGGTACAGAGTTTGTACGTTCTCCCTGTGATCTATGTGGGTTTTGTCCGGGCGCTCCGGTTTCCTCCCACATTCCAAAGATGTGCTGGTTTGTAGGTTAATTGGCTTCTGTAAATTGCGCCTAGTGTGTAAGATAGAACTAGTGTAATAAGATAGAACTGATTGCAGTCGGCATGGACTCGGTGGGCCTAAGGTCCTGGTTCCATTATGTATTTCTAAACTAAACTGAACTAAACTAAACTAAACTAAACTAAACTAAACTAAACTAAACTAAACTAAACTAAACTAAACTAAACTAAACTGAACTAAACTAAACTAAACTAAACTAAACAACTAAGGTACACAAAATTGCTGGAGAAACTCAGCGGGTGCAGCAGCATCTATGGAGCGAAGGAAATAGGCGACGTTGCCAAGTAAACTAAAGAACTAATTTCTTCTCTACACTCTCAGTCATGCTGTAGGCTTTTGACAATCCCTCACCCTCCTAAAGGCCCTGTCCCACTTTCCTGAGTTACTCACAAACTCTCCTGAATTTTCCCCTTGATTCGAACTCAGAGAATTACGGTAATAGCCATTCGTAGGTACTTGGGGCTATTTTTTTTAACTCGTGGACATTTTTCAACATGTTGAAAAAACGTCCCGACTTACCTGATGCCCCGAGTTCCTTCGGCTGGCATTACGAGCCGCCACGAAACATCTACGGACTCCTACGGCCTCCTACGAGCTCGCTACCGACATTACCCGACATTCCCCGAGTTCGAATCAAGGGGGAAAACTCGGGAGAGTTTGTGAGTAACTAGGGAATGTGGGACAGGGCCTTTAGATGCTGCCTGACCTACTGCGTTCCTCCAGCAGGTTGTTTATTTTCTGGCACAGACAGCGTTGATCTCCTTGTTTGAGTCCCCTTTGATTGAAAAATCATCTCAGACGAGGACATTGCCTGGTGAATTTTCATTGGACTGCCTCCGATGATTCTATGTCCTTTATCAAGTGATCAAACTGTGCACAATATTTTGCATATCTTGAATGGAATACAACACGACTGATGTAATAGAGAATTATTTTCAGAGAATTCAGAGACATTTTTTTTCTGCATAACGTCCCCACAGTAACGAACACTGTTGCCTCTTGAGAACGGAGTCTGCCAATGTTAGCGCAGGAGAACATCAACATTGACTAATGATCGCTTCTATTGACACTTGTGCACTGAAACTCTATTAAACAACCTAACACACAGCCTTTAGTATAATTAGCTTCTAGTAACAAAAATAAACTGAAAACTGTTAAAAAGATCATTATTTTTCAAGAATCGTGCAGCGGAAGAAATAGGGCGGTCGCAGGGTGGCGCAGCGGTAGAGTTGCTGCTTTACAACGAATGCAGCGCCGGAGACCCGGGTTCGTTCTCCCCGTGACCACCGTGGGTTTTCTCCGAGATCTTCGGTTTCCTCCCACACTCTAATCACGTACAGGTTTGTAGGCTAATTGGCTTGGTAAATATAACAATACTCCCGAGTGGGTGTAAGATAGTGTTGATGTGTGGGGATAGCTGGTCGGCATGGACCCAGTGGACCAAAGGACCTGTTTCCGCTCTGAATCTCTAAACTAAACTAAACTGAACTAAACTAAATGTTGTTATCTGAAATTCTCTGGCCCCTAACCTCCTTTTCCTTATTGACACAATTGATTTTCTAACAATAGTTTTTATAAGACAATGCTTCTTGGGAACGTATTGTAGTAGAATCACTGGTAGTATATTCTAATGTAGGCAATTCAGCGGAGGTTCGCAAGTGTTAATTCATCATCATAGAGTCATAGAATGGAAACGGGCCCTTCGGTCCAACTTGCCCAATCTGGCCAACATGCCCCAGCTACAATAAGCTACAATAAACTCACCTGCCTGCACTTGGTCCATATCCCTCCAAACCTATCCCTCCAAACCTATCCTCCATGTACCTGTATAACTGTTTCTTAAATGTTGGGATAGTCCCAGCCTCAACTGCCTCCTCTGGCAGCTTGTTCAATACTCCCACTTCCGTGTGAAAAGGTTACCCCCCAGATTCCTATTAAATCGTTTCCCCTTCACCTTGAACCTATGTCCTCAATTCCCCTACTCTGGGCAAGAGACTGTGCATAGAAACGTAGAAACGTAGAAACATAGAAAATAGGTGCAGGAGGAGGCCATTCGGTCCTTCGAGCCAGCACCGTCATGCATTGTGATCAAGGCTGATTGTCCAAAATCAATAACCCGTGCCTGCCTTCTCCCCATATCCCTTGACTCCACTAGCCCGTGGAGGTCTATCTAACTCTCTCTTAAATCTATCCAGTGACTTGGCCTCCACTGCCCTCTGTGGCAGGGAATTCCAAAAATTCACAACTCTCTGGGTGAAAAAGTTTTTTCTTACCTCAGTCTTAAATGACATCCCCTTTATTCTAAGACTGTGGTCCCTGGTTCTGGACTCACCCAACATTGGGAACATTTTTCCTGCATCTAGCTTGTCCAGTCCTTTTATAATTGTATAGGTTTCTATAAGATTCCCCCTCATCCTTCTAAACTCCAGTGAATATAAGCCTAGTCTTTTCAATCTTTCCTCATATGACAGTCCCGCCATCCCAGGGATCAATCTCGTGAACCTACGCTGCACTGCCTCAATCGCAAAGATGTCCTTCCTCAAATTAGGAGACCAATACTGTACACAATACTCCAGATGTGGTCTCCAGAGCCCTATACAACTGCAGAAGAACCTCTTTACTCCTATACCGAAATCCTCTTGTTATGAGGATCTACCCCATTTATTCCGCTCATGAATTCCTGGGATAAAGAAATAAAAGAAAAGGCATTTATGTTCTCAGAGGGTGGCGAAGCTTTAAAATTCTCCATCCGGGAGAGTTATGGAGGATAAAGCATTATTGTATTCAGATCCAGAGGACGTTTTTTTGGGCCATGGGGGAATCCAGGAGTCTGGGGAATAGGCAAAGAAATTGAGCTGAGGCCAAGATATGTTCAGCCACAATCTGATTAAAAGATGGCACACCTTCCTAAGAGCTTTAGCCTCTACCAATCTCTTATCCTTCACAAGTTCACAAGTTATAGGAGTAGAGTTAGGCCATTTGGCCCATTGAATCATGGCTGATCTCTGCCTCTTGCCTTCTCCCCATAACCATTGACACCCGTTCTAATCAAGAATTTGTCTATCTCTGCTTTTAAAATATCCACTGACTTGGCCTCCACAGCCCTCTGTGGCAACGAGTTCCACAGATTAAGTTCCTCCTCTTATGTGCTTAGATTTGCAGAACCAGCGACAGACAGTGACACACACAAAGCACTCACCAAGAAGTCCTTCTTCCTATCACGTGGTTCAGAAATTGTGTTCATGTCTAATTACCTGAATCTGTAAGCTCAAGCATTAGCATGTCAAAGGTTTGTCTATTTATGTTTTTAAATTATTTTTGTCTGTTGTGCTTCAGTCAGCATTTTAATTGCAGATCTCAACCACTGGTGTATGAGCTGCGGTGAGATTCCCACCACCCCATGGAGCAGCGAGGAAGTGGGGAAAGGGAGAAAAAGCTGCCAGAGGGGAGGATAACTCCAAATATACTGTCGTGGGACAATGGGATGTTTATCAGGCAGAAGAGGTCCTGCAAATGTTGAAGAGCTGGAGTAAGATGTTAACTGGGGATCAGAGGATCCGATGCCTTGGCCAGGCCTGCAGCATAATCAAGGACGAGTCGCACCTCACCCCGGCCGTTCCCTCTTCTTCCCTCTCCCACCGAGCAAAAGGTATAAAAGTATGAAAACGCAGAACTCGAGATTCAGGGACAGTTTCTTCCCAGCTGTTATCAGGCAACTGAATCATCCTACAACCAGAGAGCAGTGCTGCGCTACTATCTACCTCATTGGTGACCCTTTGACTATTTTTGATCGATGCTTTGCTGTCTTTACCTCGTACTCAACGTTATTCCCATATCATGAATCTGTACACTGTAAATGGCTCGATTGTAATAATGTATTGTCTTTCTGCCTAATGGATAACAAGCAACAAGGAGGGGGAGGGGGGATATGGGGAGAAGGCCGGAATGGGTGTGGATTGTGGATGATCAGCCATGATCACATTGAATTGCGGTGCTGGCTCGAAGGGCCGAATGGCCTACTCCTGCACCTATTGTCTATTGTCTATTGTCTAAATGCTTTCCACTGTACCTCGGTACACGTGACAATTAACTAAACTGAACTGAACTAAACTGGGGAAGAATTTTTTTTACTTAGAGGGTTGTTGCCATTTGGAGTGTGCTGAATGAGAAAGAGGTGGATAAAGATACTCCCACAACACTGTGGGGATGCTTGTTGTTAGAGTCAATGATGGTGTGTCAATGGTACAATGGGTTTTTATTGTCACAAGTACCATGGTTCAGTGAAATAATTTTTTTGCATCCAGTTCAATAAAAACCTTACTATAGTCTTACCATACTAAAACTCTTACTATACATAGGCACATTCAGATTTAAGTGCAAAGATGTAAGGGTTGTAGATCACATGGAGGCAGTACTATTGTCTATTGTCTATTGTCTACAGTACACATGGGAGGCACAATGGGACCTCCTTACAGCGCCAGAGACCCGGGTTCAAAGCCGATTACCGGTGCTGTCTGTATGGAATTTGCACATTCTACCTCTGTCCTGCATGGGTTTTCTCCGAGATCTTCAGTTTCCTCCCACGCTCCAAAGACGTGCCGGTTTGAAGGTTAATTGGCTTGGTGTAAATGTAAAATTGTCCCTTGTGTGTGGAGAATAGTGTTAATGTACCGGGATCGCTGGTTGGCGCGAACTCGGAGGGCCGAAGTGCCTGTTTCTGGGCTGAACTAATAAACCACACTAAACAAGAGTTACCACATTACTAATGCCATCTTGTATCCTTCAAGTCCAAAGTTGTCAAAAATGTAGTGTCTCAATTTGGTCATAAATGCCTGTTGTCCTTGTGGCGGTACTGGGTCGGAGTTGCTGGTGTCGGCCTGGCCTGGTGATGTAGTGATGTTCTTCACTGCTGCTCCACCGCTCTGTGCCGCTCTGTGCTGCTGCGAGCTGCTTCCAATCCATACATCTGATTCAATCTAGCCCCAGGCTGCTGTAGGGCCTTCAGCGGCCCACTCCACCGACACCTCAATCCATAAGCGATGACCCACGAACACGCCGTCCCCTCCATTCACACGACCACCGTGCCTCTCGCACCCAACCCCAGAACTACAGAGCCACAGAGCAGCTCCGTGGACACGGGGCGTAGGTTTCCAGCTTGTTCACTGCTTACCCTGTCCATCTTGTCTGTCTGTTCAGTTCAGTTCAGTTTATAGTCACCTGTACCCAGGTATGGTGAAAAGCTTTTCTTGCGTGCGACCCAGTCAGCAGAAAGACAATAAGACATTGCACTTGACAATATACTGTCTGCATCTTGAAGATGGCTTTAGACTTTACACATACAATGTGGAAACAAGTCTTCCGGTCCACAGAGTCCGTGCCGACCAACGATTATCCAACACTCTCCTACACATTAGCAACAATCTTAACAACTTACCAAAGCCTATTAACCTACGTTTTTGGAGTTTGGGAGGAAACCGCAGCAGCCACAGAAAACCCACGTAGGTCATAGGGAACACGTACATACTCCCTACAGGCAGCACCCATAGTCAGGATCGAATCCGGGTCTCTGGTGCAGAAAGGCAGCAACTCTACCGCTGCACCACCGTGCCACCCTAAGAATGTTACTTCATAGTTTGTTAAGGAAAATAAGAAATGTTAGAAAGATTCAGCAAGTCAGGCAAAGAGGAACAGAGTTAATGATTCCGATTCATAACCTTTAATTAGTAGTGGAAAATAGAGCATATGTTATTTTCTAGTTTGCAGAGAATGTGGGTGATGGATTGATAGAGCAAAATTAACGGGGTGAAACAAAGTGCATAGATAGGAACTGCAGATGCCGGTTTAAACCGAAGAAAGACACAAAACGATGGAGTAACTCATCGGAAAATCTTTGTTGCATATCTTTCATTCATTTGTTCTATATCTCTCGGCATCACCCTCTATATCTCTCGTTTCACTTTCCCCTGGCACTGAGTCTGAAAAAGGGTCTTGACCCGAAATGTCGCCTATTCCTTCTCACCAGAGATGCCGCCCATCCTGCTGAGTTACTCCAGCATTTTTGTGTCTATCTTCGGGGTGAAACAAGGTGTTGTTGGGATGGATTGTCAATGGGGCAGTAAGAGGGCGATGAACTAGTGTGAGGTGCTCCAAATAATGGGTTTGATGAAAAATAGCAGTAAGCCAAACTGAGGCAGATCGCAAAGCGTTGACTCACAACATATGTGGGGCCTCTAGATGTAAGAAAACAAAGCGAGGTATGGGAAGATGGTAAATCAATATGGAATCCCAAACCCTGGAATGTGTCCAGTCAGAAGAGATGGTAAATCAGTGCTGCGCCGCTGCTGAAACTCTGGTCGGCCTCCGGCAGGAAAGGCCGCGCCAATCCAGATGGTAGGCTGCAAGGGGGGGGGGGGGGGGGGGGGGGGGTGCGTCGAAGACGCGATTTGGAGAATAGACGCATCCTCGACCAGGAAGTGACTGAGAAACGGTTTCCCCCTTACCCTCCCCACCTCTCCCACATAAAAAGACTAAGAAACATAGAAACATAGAAAATAGATGCAGGAGTAGGCCATTCGGCCCTTCGAGCCTGCACCGCCAGAACCTCCAAAACATACTTTTAAACAAACTAAAAATAACAAAAAGACGAAAAAACAGACAGACTGTAGGCAGAGGCACCTGGTGGTCAACGTGCAAGCTCCACACAGGATCAAAGCTGGGTCTCTGACACTGTGAAGCTGCTGTTCTACCAGCTGTGCCACTGTGCCACCTTATGTTACTTATTAGCTTGTACCTGTTGTAGGTGATGCACCTTGTAAATATTATCTGTTTCATCTGTTAAAAAGTTTAGAAAAGAGAATCAACAGTCACAAATGTTTAATTGTCATATGTAAAGACATATAAAATTGTTATTTGCAGCAGTTTAACAGACCTTTAATTACAATACAGATGGATAATATATAATACATACATGTTCAATGAATTCAACAGGACTAGTGCAAACAAAAGCACAAAGTTCTAAGTGCAATTAAAAACTGTCCATAGAAGTTCATCGTTGAGGTTAGTTTAGTTTAGCTTAGAGATCATGCACGTAAACAGGCCCTTCAACCCACCGAGTCCATGCCAACCAGCAATCCCCGCACATTAACACTATCCTACACACACATTTACACCAAGCCAATTAACCTACAGACCTGCACATCTTTGGAGTGTGGGAGGAAACGGAATATCTTGGAGGAAACCCATGCAAGGCACGGGGAGAAAGTACAAACTCCATACAGACAAGCACCCGTAGTCAGGATCAAATCCAGTCTCTGGCGCTGTAAGGCAGTAGCTCTACTGCTACGCCACCATGCCGCCCCGGGTGATTTGCTTAGTGTTACTATTGTTCAATATACTGATAGTAGTTGGGAAGAACCTATTCTTGAACCTGCTAGTTACAGTTTTCAGAATTCTACACCTTCTTCCTGATGCAATATAGGACTGATGAAATTGACCGCAGTTCTGAGAGGGGTCGCAACTGAAACAGCCCATCTATGTTCTCCAGAGAAGAACTCCAGCTGCCGGACCCGCTAAGTTACTCCAGCACTTTGAGCCTTTTTGTAAACTAGCATCTGCAGTTCCACGTGACTGAGTTCAAGAGAGTATTTGTTGACGTATTGAATCTCCTCAATCTTCGCTGGAAGTAGAAGCGTCGATGGGCTTTCTTTACGATTGCATTGATGCACTGGGTTCCATTGACTGAACACTGCGCAATCCTCGGCGAATACCTCCACTTCTGAGCTGATGAGGCAGTGAACATGGGTGCCACGGTGGCACAGCGGTAGAGTTGCCTCCTAACAGCGTTTGCAGCGCCGGAGATCCATGTTCGATCAAGACTACGGGCGCCATTTTTACGGAGTTTGTACTTTCTCCGAGGTGACTGCGTGGGTTTTCTCCAGGATCTTCGGTTTCCTCCCACACTCCAAAGACATACAGGTTTGTATGCTAATTGGCTTGGTGTATTGCCCCTAGTGGGTGAAGCTAAGAGAGTGTTAATGTGTGGAGATCGCCGGTCGGCGGGGACAACGGGCCTGTTTCTGCGCAGTATCTCGAAACTAAACTAAACTAAACTAAACATGGAAGGGCAGAGGGAGAACACTATCCTCCAGTGGTGATGTTCTGAGGCTGGGAGAATAGACCTGAAACAACCACACCCATCTTCCTTTGAATAAGGTAAGCCTCCGACTTGTTTTCCCTTGAATGTCATTGAGGTCAGCTTTACAAAGTCTCCCTCTTGCTGACTCATTCAAGGAGAGTCATTCTGACTTCAATCTCAGAATAACCTTTGTTATTTCTTTGACGGTTTTTCACTAATGTATTATTGTTTAGAGGATAAATGGCTGTGATGACATTTAATTAAACATTGGTGAGCACGTTCTTGCTAAGTGCTGCTTTATTGCAATGTCTGTAACACCTCCAGTTATTAATTAGTCAGGTAAGGTTTGGCCTTAAAAGGTACAAAGTGCTGGAGTAACTCAACAGGTCAAGCAGCATCTCTGGAGAACATGGACTGGTTAATATTTATGGTTGGAAGCCCTTGTCAGGAGTAGGGCCCTGACCCGAAATATCACCTATCCATGTTCTCCGAAGATGCTGTAAGATCTGCTGAGTTATTCCAGCAGTTTGTGTCCTTTATCGCAAACCAACATCAGCAGCTCCTTGTTTCTACGAAGGTCTGATGTGGAATGAACGTGCTACTTTCTACACGATCAGATCAAGTCTTCTTTGGGGCAATCGGGTTGTTGGGTGATGCCAAAATATTTGTTGTATCCAATGATATCAGCACTATCAACATTTCATGAATGTGAGGGGTTTACAAGCTCACAAGTTATGGGAGTAGAATTAGGCCATTCGTCCCATCGAGTCTACTCTGCCATTCAATCATGCCTGGTCTCCGCCTCCTAATCCTATTTTCCCACTTTCCCTCCATAACCCATGACACCCGTTCTAATCTAGAATTTGTCTATCTCTGCTTTAAAAATATCTACTGACTTGGCCTCCACAGCCCGCTGTGGCAATGAGTTCCACGGATTAACTACCCTCTGACTAAAGACGTTCCTCCTCACCCCCCTATAATTCTGCGGCTGTGACCTCTGGTCCTAGACTCGCCCACCAGTGGAAACATCCTTTCCACATCCACTCTATCTGTGCCTTTCATTATTCTGTAAGTTTCAATGAGGTCCCCCCTCAACCTTCTAAACTCCAGCGAGTAGAGGCCCAGTGCTGTCAAACACTCATCATATGAGTGCAATCCCCTTATCCATATCATTAATACACAAATGGGTTAGCCAATTTAAAGATGTTAGACGTATAGACTAGGGGAGATCATGTCCTGAAATGAGAACAATAATAAATGGAGACCCATGCCTGTTGAATTAACGTCTGGTTAGTGCAGCCCTTGCCCTGACCTGAGCCATGTCTCAGTGATTGGTGTACATTAATGCACATTAATGCTATCCTACACACACTAGGGACATTTTACACTTATACCAAGCCAATTAACCTACAAACCCTGTACATTTTTGGAGTGGGGGTCGCGGGGGGAATGTACAAACTCTGTACAGACAGCACCCGCAGTCGGGATCACACACGGGTCTCTGGCACTGCAAACGCTGTAAGACTGCTACTAACTTCAAAAATAGAATGGGATGGAATGCCCATTGCTTCTCTTAAGAGATGCTGCCTGCCCCGCTGAAGTACTCCAGAATGTTGTGTCAACTAGCATCTAAAGTTCCTTTCTTCCAATTTGTGTCTCTTTTCTATCGAGTTACTGGGTCCAACTCATACTGCGTGCAACATCAGTGCGAATGATCCAATTGTGAAGGATTTCCATCGTGGACTTTGATGTGGCCTCCAACAGGGACTAAAGCCTGGATTAAGTGGAAATACTTTCTGGTGAATATTGGGTTCAACCGCGTTACCTGACATGGAATATCATTTCAGTAGAAAGCTGGTTTGGGGCACATATCACTAACTAATACAGTCACCAACAGCTGCCTACACAGGGGGCATGGGGTAGGGGGTCGGGAGGTATTGGAGGATTAATATGACACCCAGTTCCAAAGGAAAAAGTTCCTTCAGGCAATTAATTAGTCAGTTTAAGGATCCACTTCTCCAGTTCTGAAGAAGGGTCTTGATGCGAAACATCACCCATTCCTTCTCTCCAGAGATGCTGTCTGTCCTGTTAAGCTACGCCATCATTTTGTGTCTATCTTTGGTGAAAACCAGCATCTGTAGTTCCTTCATACATTATTCATGGACCTGTCCCACTTAGGCGATTTTTCAAGCGACTGCCGGTGACTGTCAAGTTAGGTTCACCAGGTTAATTCCCAAGATGGCGGGACTGTCATATGTTGCAAGAATAGGGCAACAGGTCTTGTATACACTGGAATTTAGAAGGATGATAGGGGTTCTTATTGAAATATATAATTATTAAGGGATTGGACACGCTAGAGGCAGGGAACATGTTCCCGATGTTGGGGGAGTCCAGAACCAGGACTTTGAGCCAGCACCGCCATTCAATGTGATCATAGCTGATCATCCCCAATCAGTTCCCCGTTCCTGCCGTCTCTCCATATCCCCTGACTCCGTTATCTTTAAGAGCCCTATCCAGCTCTCTCTTGAAAGTATCCAGAGAACCTGCCTCCACCGCCCTCTGAGGCAGAGAATTCCACAGACTCACAACTCTGTGGGAATAAGTTTCTCGTCTCCGTACTAAATGGTTTGCCCCTCATTCTTAAACTGTGGTCCCTGGTTCTGGACTCCCCCAACATTGGGAACGTGTTTCCTGCCTATAGAGTGTATCAATAAAGCCATCCACAGTGTACAGATACATGATAAAGGGAATAATGTTTAGTGCAAGATGACGGCCAATAAAGTTTGATTAAGGATAGTCTGAGGGTCTCCAGTGAGGTAGATAGGACATGGAGCCCCCCATGTCGGGATCAAACCCAGGGTCTCAGGCATTGTGAGGCAGCAAGATGTACCGGCTGTGCCACTCTGCAACAGAGATGTTGTAATCGATGTGCAAACTCTGCCTGCAAGTACAAGGATGGTGCTGGAGTGTGGCAACTTTTTGCTGGTCCCAAAGAAGGTTCTACTATCATCCAATACAATCACCCCACTCTTTTAAATGTCCTCTTCCACTTGTGAATCTTTCAGCGTTTCTAGCTGTGTTATATTCTGCTCTCTGATATCTTTCTCTTTTGTACTTGTGTTTGGTTTGATATATTCATGTATAGTATTATCTGATTTGGATGGATGACGTGCAAACAAAAACCTTTCTGTAGATAGACGCAAAGTGCTGGAGTATCTCAGTGGGTCGGGCAGCACCTCTGGGTAGGTGACGTTTCAGCTCAGGACCCTTCTTTAAACTATAAACCAGCATCCGCAGTTCTCTGATTCTACAGTTTGACTTTCTGCACTGCAAAATCTCCTCAAGGTATGCTTTCTTTAAAGATGTCTGAAGAAGGGTCTCGACCCAAAACGTTACCCATTTCAACTATCCAGAGATGCTGCCGGTCTCACTGAGTTACTCCAGCATTTTGTGTCTACCTTCTTTGAAGTGGGAGTTCTGCAACACCCTCTCTCACTGCTCCCACTCTGTGATTCCTCCTGTGCTCCAGCTCCAGCACCAAGTTTTAACCCGGACTCACTGCCACTGCCACATAGTGTTTCCTTGGCACTTGCCTGCACCTCCATCTTGTACCTCGTAGCTTCCAACTCCGCTTCCAGTCTGAAGAAGGGTTTCGTCCCGAAACGTTGCCTGCTTCCTTCACTCCATAGATGCTGCTGCACCCGCTGAGTTTCTCCAGCATTTTTGTCTACCTCCGCTTCCAGACATCCCACTTCAGACACCGACAGTCAATCCAGCGCATCTCACAATAGGGAAGGAACTGCAGCTGCTGGTTTACACCGAAGATAGACACGAAGTGCCGGAGTAACTCAGCAGGACAGGCAGCATCCCTGGATACAAGTAATGGGTGAAGTTTCAGGTCGAGACACTTCTTCAGACTTCTTTAAAGAAGGCATATCTTGAAGAGATTTTGCAGTGCAGTGAGCCAAAATGTAGAAGCATTGAACTGTTGATGCTGGTTTATGTTTCAGTTTAGAGAAGGGTCCCGACCCAAAATAGCACCTATCCTTTTTCTCCGGAGACACTGCCTGTCCCGCTGAGCTACTCCAGCACTTTGTGTCTTTCTTTGGTATAAACCATCAACTGCAATTCCTTGTTTCTAGATTTTCTCTCTACTCCGGTACACGTGACAATAATATCCAAAGCCTAAACCTAGTTTCCCTCGCCCCTGACTATCAGTCTGAAGAAGGATCTCGTCCTGAAATGTCACCTATTTCTTTTCTCAAGAGATGCTGCCTGACCTGCTGAGTTACTCCAGCTGATTGTGCCCATTACCAGCTGTCTCTCCAACGTTCTCTTTGATCTTCCGCTACGGAGTGTGGCACTTCCCCTCCTGTGGTGCCCGCATGCAGGAATCCCGCTCGAGTTATTTCACCTTTGCTTGTCGGGCACTTTAAGGCAACATACATTTGTAATTTGAATATAGGTTACACATCTCAATGTATGTTCATCCGGCCACTTTGCATGTCTCACCCTACTTTAGTTTGGTTTAGTTTAGTTTAGAGATACAGGCCCATCCGTCCACCGAGTCCACACCGACCAGCAATCCCAGGACATTAACACTATCCTAAACACACTTGGGACAATTTACACTTATACCAAGCCAATTAACCAACAAACCCTTGGAATGTGGGAGGATACCGAAGATCTCGGAGAAAACTCACGTGATCACAGGGAGAACATAAAAACTCCGTACAGACAGCACCTGTAGTCAGGATCGAACCCGGGTCTCTGGCGCTGAACAGTAGATCTACCGGTGCGCCACTGTGCCGCCCTACGCCACCGTGCCAAGAGTCATGTTGCTGCGAGTCTTTGGGTTGACCTGTCCACCTACAGAAGGGAAGGTCACTGTTTGATATTTGTTTAATATCACAACTAAAGGGTTTTAGATGATCAAAGATTGTGACAGGTCAGCGAGTGGCTTTCATGATTCTGATAGTCAACACCTTGAAAGGCTAATGGGGCAAATTTCGACTTGGTGTCTGTCATTTAGATGTTTCAATCGTATCAATAGCCGTACCACAGGGGCTCCTCAAACAAAATAACCCTCTCTTTCACCTTGCACCATGTACATCTACAGAGATGGCGGTTATCTTGCCACCTGTCGGGTTGTTCATTTGTGGTGAGATTCTGTGCTTCACTGAACAGCAACCCACTGCAGTCGTACCCTTTCTGTAGGTTCGCACATATTGAAACTGTAGAGTTATAGAGTTATACAGCACGGAAACAGGATCCTCGGCCCAACTCCTCCATGTCCACCAAGATGCCCCATCTAAGGTAGTACCATTACTCATGTTTGATCCTGTAAACCTTCCCCAACCATGTACCTGTCCAAATATATATTTTTAATGGTACACAAAAATGCTGGAGAAACTCAGCGGGTGCAGCAGCATCAATGGAGCGAAGGAGGTAGGCAACGTTTCGGACCAAAACTTTTGTGTTGTTATTGTGCTTGCCTGAACCAATTCCTCTGGCAGCTTGTTCTATAAGTATACTTATCACACTCTGTATTAAAACATTGCCCCTAAGGTTCGGCACAGTGGCGCAGCGGTAGAGTTGCTGCCTTACAGCGCCGGAGATATGGGTTCAATCTTGACTGTGTGTGTTGTCTGTACAGCGTTTGCACGTTCTCCCTGTGACCGCGTGGGTTTCCTCCGGTTTACTAGAATGTTGCCTGGGCTTCAGCAACTAAGTTACAGAGAAAGGTTGAACAAGTTAGGTCTTTATTCTTTGGAGCGCAGAAGGTTAATGGAGGACTTGATAGAGGTCTTTAAAATGATGAGAGGGATAGACAGAGTTGGCGTGGATAAGCTTTTCCCACTGAGAGTAGGGAAGATTCAAACAAGGGGACATGACTTGAGAATTAAGGGACAGAAGTTTAGGGGTAACATGAAGGGGAACTTTTTTACTCAGAGAGTGGTGGCTGTGTGGAATGAGCTTCCAGTGAAGGTGGTGGAGGCAGGTTTGTTTTTATCATTTAAAGATAAATTGGATAGTTATATGGACGGGAAAGGAATGGAGGGTTATGGTCTGAGCGCAGGTATATTATATGGGACTAGGGGAGAATACGTTTTCGGTACGGACAAGAAGGGTCGAGATGGCCTGTTTCCATGCTGTAATTGTTATATGGTTATATGGTTATATGATTAAACGAGAACTTACCAGTTTGAAGTTTGATCTTTATTTTATGAGGAGTAATGTTGAGGGATGACGTGAAGAACCCGCCAGGACGCATGCGTGTCAATCTTCAAAGCAGCGGTGTGAAATCACAGATATCAGTAAATGAACTGATCATAGTAAGATTATAGTAAGAAATAGGATACCAGTTGAACTTTATGATCGAGGGTGGGAGCGGAGGGCACGTAATCCCTCAACGTTACTCCTCATAAAATAAAGATCAAACTTCAAACTGGTATGTTCTCGTTTAATCGTACTATTTTACTTCGGAGTCACGTGAGTGACTACGTGAAGATTTCAAAGCTCTGTGATTTCATGCCGTGGAACGAGTCCATGCCGCACGTCTGCCTTAATTGACTAAGGGAGGAATTGTGTTAACGTATTCAAACATGAATCAGACATTGAAAAAAGTCATGGTGAATTTATTAACAAACACAATTATAGCCCCTATCTTATGGGGTAAATCATGATACAGAACTTAAAATGGAATCTGCAAATGTCACAGGTTTGACCACTGGTTTATTGTAATATAGTTGAAAAGTTTTCTCTTTTGACCATTCTTCTGTCCCCAGGATTTGGTCCATAGGTACCTCCAATTCCATAGCTGCCGATGTAGCTGCAGCCCTGATGGAATGTAATTTGAATATGTTAGTATCCACCCCAGCAGCCGTCAAAACCTGTTTCAGCCATCTGGAAATTGTTTGTACAGATACCCTATTATGGGGCTGTTTGTGGCTGATCAGTAATGCCATCTCATTGCCTCTGAGCTGTTTAGTGATCTCTATGTATAGTAATAAATGCATCATGATGCATAGACGATCATCTATTGGGTAAGCTCTGAATTCTATTTTGAGGCCTGACGATCCCGGTCTGTTCTGTTTAATTAATTGTGGATGTAAAAGGTTATTTTACTCGTTGAAGAGGTCATATTATCCAGCCTTAATTTATGTAATGACTGAACTCTTTGTGCTCAGACCAATGCCATCAGCATGACTATTTTATGTGTTAGTCTTTGCAGGGACAGAGATGTTGCTGGTGACTAATTCCTCAGTAGCATAAGGACTACATCACATATTTGGGAATTCCTTGTCCTAGGGGGATTAATATTAAAAATTCCCCTCATAAGTTTAGTTACCAGGGGTTGAGTCCTGACAGAATGACGCTCTGATCCTTACCACAGATACGCTGAAAGGGCACTTCTGGCGCAGTTTATGGCACTATAACTGAGCCCCTCATCATAGTGGAGGCTAGCCAGGAATCCAGAACAGACGTAATGTTCGCCGTACAGTAAGTGATGTTGTTCCTAGAACAATATATCTCCCACTTCCTGATGTAGACCAGATATTGTTTTTTGGTGGACTGCCTGTGAGCCGCTGTGATTATATTCATTGTTCGGTCCGTCAGCCCTAAATCCAGAAGTGGTTTCTTTAGATTCTACAAATCAACAAATTTGTCCTGTCATGCATGGATGGCTTTCCCCCGTTATGGGATGAACCAACAAATCTGGTCATTTCGGAACAGAGATGCATGGTTCTAAAACCATATTGAGAATCACAGGGAACCATGGTTGAGTAGGCCAATCGGGCACTACCAAAATACCAGACGCCGAGTCTTGTTGTATTTTGTGTAATACCCGACTGATGAGGCAGAAAGGAGGGAATGCATAGAAAAACAATTTCCCCCAATGCAGCGAGAAAGCATCCATCACTGCTGCCCCAGGGTCTGGTTCCCAAGGAAAGTAGTTTGGCAACTGGTGATTAAGCCAAGATGCAAATAGATCGATATCTGATGTTCCATATCATGCTACAATATCAGCAAACACTTTGTAGTCCAACATTCATTTGATGTTGTCATTGAATTTTCGTGTCCTGGTGTCTGCCACTGTATTGAGGTTACCTGGTAGGTGACTAGCTGATATCCAAATATTTTTCTGAATACACCATTGCCAAATTGTGTTAACCAGATCATAGAAACAAACATAGAAATTAGGTGCAGGAGTAGGCCATTCGGCCCTTCGAGCCTGCACCGCCATTTAATATGATCATGGCTGATCATCCAACTCAGTATCCCGTACCTGCCTTTTCTCCATACCCTCTGATCCCCTTGGCCATAAGGGCCACATCTAACTCCCTCTTAAATATAGCCAATGAACTGGCCTCAACTACCCGCTGTGGCAGAGAGTTCCAGAGATTCACCACTCTCTGTGTGAAAAAAGTTCTCCTCATCTCGGTTTTAAAGGATTTCCCCCTTATCCTTAAGCTGTGACCCCTTGTCCTGGACTTCCCCAACATCGGAAACAATCTTCCTGCATCTAGCCTGTCCAACCCCTTAAGAATTTTGTAAGTTTCTATAAGATCCCCTCTCAATCTCCTAAACTCTAGAGAGTATAAACCAAGTCTATCCAGCCTTTCTTCATAAGACAGTCCTGACATCCCAGGAATCAGTCTGGTGAACCTTCTCTGCACTCCCTCTATGGCAATAATGTCCTTCCTCAGATTTGGAGACCAAAACTGCACGCAATACTCCAGGTGTGGTCTCACCAAGACCCTATACAACTGCAGTAGAACCTCCCTGCTCCTATACTCAAATCCTCTTGCTATGAAAGCCAACATGCCATTCGCTTTCTTTACTGCCTGCTGCACCTGCATGCCTACCTTCAATGACTGGTGTACCATGACACCCAGGTCTCGCTGCATCTCCCCCTTTCCCAATCGGCCACCGTTTAGACAATAATCCGATATCATCACATGATATCGATTTGATTCCACCCATATAGTTAATATATGCCACCACGGTGGTGTTATCAATCTGTAGTCTAACATGCAGGTGATGCATTTCTGAACAGTATGAATTTAGACCATAGAACGCACCTAACATTTCCAAGTAGTTTATGCCATGCGTCTGAAGTAATGATGCCTCTTGTGCATCCCATCTACCTCCACAACTAGAGATGGAATTAGTAGCACCCCAACCATGAGCAATGGCGTCAGTTTGTAGCACCACTGAAGGGTTGCTGACAATGATAGGGCTGGAACAATGCCGAATGATTTCTCTCCACCATTGTAATTCCGTAATTGCTTTGATTGGTAGCTTCATTGGCCTATCAAAATGACCAGTGTTAATTTTGAGTGTTTGTACCTTTGCCCTTTGTAAATTTTGGTAATGCAAAGGTCCAAACTGTGTGGCTGGAAAAGCAGCCACAATTTTGCCAATTACCCTTGCTACCAGTCGAATAGATGGTTCACTGATGTCAATGAGGTTGTTGCAGGCCTCAGTTAAGTCTGTTGCCTTGTCCTTAGGTAAAATCACCGACATGTGAACTGAGTCAATGGTGAACCCTAAGTGGTGGAAGGCGTCAGCTTAGATTTAACTGGATGGATGATAAACCCCAGTTTCTCAAACAATTGTTTGGTGGCTGATACAGCTATTTTGGCTAATTCCAAAGTTTTCCCCACAATTAACATGTCATCTAGGTAAGCCATGACCATATGTTTTTGTTTCCGAAGAAACGCTAGGGCTGGTTTCAAAATGTTGGTAAATAGCCTGGGGGCGGATGTTAATCCATTAGGTAGTGCTCTATACTGCCAAAGCTGCCCCATCCAGTTAAACTTTAAATAACGTCTGTGATCCTTCCGTATAGGCACCGAATAGTAAGCATCTTTTAAATCGATGCAAGCCATGAAGTAGCCTTTGGAAATCAATTGTTTGGCAGTAACAAAGGTTTCCATTTTGAAATGAATATGCTGCACAAATGTTTTCAGTTTGGTCAAATCTATAATGATGCGGCAACCACCATCTTTTTTGTTTATTGTAAAGATATTTGACACGAATTCCAGAGAGTCGTGTTGGGTTTTCTCAATGACCGCCTAGCCGCTCATTTCGGCCCAAGCAATCACGGTCGCTAGCCGCCTGCGGCATTCCCTCGCAGTCCGACTCGTCTGAATCAACGGCCCTGTCGGTCTTCCGTTTGGCCTTCCCGCCCGGCCGTGGTGTTGATCTGGCCGGCGCAGGTGCCAAGTCGGGCACAGCTGATCGCTCTATAGGTGATTCTGGTGCAGTCGGCCGCTGCTGGCTGCCCGCAACTCCGCGGTCCTCCCCAGCCAGCTTAGACGCAGCCCTTGTGAACTTATTCGTTTTGTCCATAGATTCCCCCTGTAATACAGCACGGGAAAACAAAACGACCACAGAGTAATTCTCTTACCTGTCGGTCTCGGTTTTAACCTTACCGCTGCGGGGGAACGCTCCCCCCGCCTGTCGTTTCGCAATGCGTGAAGCGATATGACACGCATGCGTCCTGGCGGGTTCTTCACGTAGTCACTCACTAAAATCTTGTATTACACCTATACTCATGATACTTACTGAGGCCACAAGGTTACTGAGGCCCACACAAATCTGCGCTCCTGACGCCAGGTTCCTAAACACAGACTCACCTACTCATCCTCCTGAACCTTAGTTCTTGATCCAGTGCTCCTAAACACAGCCTAAACACAGCCTTCTGACCCCAAGTTCCTAAGCGCAACCTTCTAACTCCAAGTTCTTAAATACGGTCTTCTAAAGTCAGGCTCCAGAACCTAGGATAATGTCCTACACTGGTCCGTTCGCTCATGTGTCAGATGACGTGTAGCTCGCTGTTGTTTCTGTCACAGAGTTGCATCGTGCCGTCATTTCTGGGGATCGCCACGAGGAGGCTTCTGTCATGATCATATAACCATATAACAAATACAGCACGTAAAACAGGCCATCCCGGCCCTTCAAGTCCGTGCCGAACAATTATTTTCCTCTAGTCCCATCTACCTGCACTCAGACCGTAACCCTCCATTCCTTTCCTGTCCATATACCTATCCAATTTATTTTTAAATGATAAAATCGAACCTGCCTCCACCACTTCCACTGGAAGCTCATTCCACACAGCTACCACTCTCTGAGTAAAGAAGTTCCCCCTCATGTTACCCCTAAACTTCCCCCCTACACTGCTGACAGAACTTAATCAAGGCTGCGTAGGAAGGAACTGCAGATGCTGATTTAAACCGAAGATAGACACAAAAATCTGGAGCAACTCAGCAGGTCAGACAGAATCTCTGGAGAAAAGAAATAGGTGACGTTTCGGGTCGAGGCCGTTCTTCAGACTGAGAGTCAGGGAAAAGGGAAACAAGAAACATGAGTGAAATGCTGTGATCAGTGTTAACCAGAAAAATCATTGACCAGCTTCAGTAATGGATGAGAATAGGTCTTGTTTTCAAGTGGTGGTGCTGTGTTAATGGGGATCACTGTTTCACTGTTATTGTCCATGCAGTTATATGTGCTTGGCATTAAGCACTGTGCTTAGCGAGAGAGAGGAGCCTTTATCCCACATAGCCAAGCATCAATGTCAGTGCTGACATTCCTGTAATAGCAGCGCATGTGTGTGTCTGTGTGTATGTGTGTGTGTGTTTATGTGTGTGTATGTATGTGTGCTTATTGGTGTGTGCCTATCTGTGTTTATGTGTGTGCACCTATGTGTGCGTTTGTGTGTATGTGCTTGTCTTTGTGTATTTCTGTGTTTGAGTGCTTGTCTGTGTGTGTGCTTGTGTGTGTGTGTGTGTGTGTGTGTGTTTATGTGTATGTGTGTGCTTATCTGTGTGTGTTTGTGTGTGTGCGCATGTGTGTGTGTATGTATGTGAGTGTGTGCATTTGTATGTATGTCAATGTGTGGGTATGTATGTATCTGCGTATGTAGGTGGGTGTGTGTGTGTATGTATATGTGTGAATGTATGTGTGTGTTTGGATAGTGCGTGTGTGTATGTATATGTGTGAATGTGTGTGTGTGTGTGTGTGTGTGTGTGTGTGTGTGTGTGTGTGTGTGTGTGTGTGTGTGTGTGTGTGTGTGTGTGTGTGTGTGTGTGTGTGTGTGTGTGTGTGTGAGTGAATGTATGTGTGAATGTATGTGTGAATGTGTGTGTGTGTGTGTGTGTGTGTGTGTGTGTGTGTGTGTGTGTGTGTGTGTGTGTGTGTGTGTGTGTGTGTGTGTGTGTGTGTGTGTGTCTTTGCATCATACCCCTTTACCTGTCCAAGGCAGATGCTTCACAACGCTGCCACATCCTGATGAAGCTGTTTGAGAACTTGTTTCGTCAGATGCAAGGTGTCATTAACTGAAGTGATGTGATTTAATAATATATCTCAGGGATATGGCAGCAAAGTGGTTATCTATTACCTGCGCAGTGGGAGACTGTCTTTTGACAGCCAGAATCTGGTATTCTATTGAAGGAGCTCGAGTATACCTGCAGGAATGTTTCTGAGCCCAGAACTTGTTCCCATGGTAAACCTTGATATTATTTTACATAATTTTGAGAGAGGATGATAGACACATAGTCATACAGTCATATTCCTAGAATCATACAGTGTGGAAACAGGCTCTTCAGCCCATCTCATCCACGCTGACCAAGATGCCCCATCTAAGCTATCCCATTTACCTGCGTTTGCCCCTTATCCCACTGAACCATTTCTATCCATGTGCCTGTACCATTGTCTTTAAAATGCTGTTATTGTACCTGAATTAGCAACCTCTTCTGGCAGCTCATTCCATATTCCCACCACCCTCTGTGTGAAAAAGTTGCCCCTCAGGTTCCTATTAAATCTTTCCCCTCACACCTTAAACAATGCCAAAGATAACTCACAAAGAAGAAGGGTCTCGACCCGAATCGTCACCCATTCCTTCTGTCCAGAGGTACAGCCTGTCCCGCTGAGGTACTCCAGCTTTTTGTGTCTAGCTCCCGTTTAGTTTATTGTCACACACTAGGGACAATTTACATTTATACCAAGCCAATTAACCCGCAAACCTGTACGTCTTTGGAGTGTGGGAGGAAACCGGAGATCTCCAAGAAAACCCACGCAGGTCACATGAAGAACGTACAAACATCGCAGGGACAGCACCCGTAGTCAGGATCGAACCCGGGTCTCTGCTACAGTAAGTTAGCAACTCTACCACTGGGCCACTGTGCCACCCAATCTTGAACAATATTTTACAGTACAGGAGAGACTCATTCAAAAATAATTCAAAATGCACTGAACCTGTAACAAAACAATTACATTTTACTGGATGTCAATAATGCTTCACTGAGACTAATGTCTTTGGGAACAAACAGCAAATGGAGACAGGATATAAAGTATTCCTGTCTGGTACTGCAGCGTTTGCAGACAAGATTTGTGCACTCTTCCCAGGTACAATGAAGCACAGTACAAAGCAAGCAATGTAACAGCTGCAGGGCTCAGAGCAAACGTGGAGTTAGATAACCAGAGCCCACCGCCGCACCACACTCATTTAGTTTAGTTTAGAGATACAGCGCGGACACAGGCCCATCAGCCCATCGAGCCCGCACCGACCAGCGATCCCCACGCATTAACACGATCCTACGCACACACTAGGGACTATTTACAATTTAAGGGCCTGTCCCACTTGGGCGTCATTTGTGCATCATTTACGCGACAACATTTATACGTCACGACGCACGATGCGTGTGTCGTGACACGCAGGTGATGTGCGCATGGAGTGCATTACGCGCGCATGGTGCATGGTGACGTAGGCAGTGACGCGCGGTCTCACGGGGTGCCCCAGGATTGTGGGATTCACAAAATCTTCGTGCGCTATCTGCGTGACGCGCAAATGACGCCCAATTGGGACAGGCCCTTTACAATTTAAACTTACACCAAGCCAAATAACCTACAGACCTGTACGTCTTTGGAGTGT
This sequence comes from Leucoraja erinaceus, assembly GCF_028641065.1. NCBI lineage: Eukaryota > Metazoa > Chordata > Chondrichthyes > Rajiformes > Rajidae > Leucoraja > Leucoraja erinaceus. The sequence goes on along the minus strand of NC_073408.1, from coordinate 22,727,476 downwards.
GGAAGGAAACAGAAAATCTCGGAGGCAACCCATGCGGGCATGGGGAGAACTACAGACAGCACCCGAGGTCAGGATGGAAACCGGGCCTCAAGCGCTGCGAGCGCCGTAAGGCAGCAACTCTACTGCCACGCCACCGTGCCACACAATCTGCAGAACTGCTCACTGTTAGAGAGTGGTCACCTTCTTTCTCACTGATCTTGTTGTGCAGATGATTGATGGATACAGCATGGATACAGGACCTTCGGTCCACCGAGTCCATGCCACCCATCGACCACCCATTCACACTAGTTCTATGTTACCCCACATTTGCTTTCACTCCCTACACACGAGGGGGCAATTTTACAGAGGCCAAGTAGCCTACAGACCCACACTTATCTGGCATGAGGGAGAAACCAGAGCACCTGGAGGAAAGCAAGGTGGCGCAGCGGTAGAGTTGCTGCCTTACAGCAGCACCAGACACCCCGGTTCGATCCTGACTACAGGTGCTTGTCCGTACGGAGTTTATACGTCCTACCGTAACCGCGTGTGGTTTCTCCGGGAGCTCTGGTTTCCTCCCACGCTCCAAAGGCGAACAGGCTTGTAGGTTCTGAAATATGTAAATGATTCCTAGTGTGTAGGATAGTGAGAGTGTACGGGCTGATCGCTGGTCCGCACAGACTCAGCAGGCCAAAGCGCCTGTTTCCACGCTGTATCACTAAAGTCTAAAAGAACCCACACGGTCACTGGGAGAATGTGCCAACTCTGCACACAGACAGCACCTGAGGTCAGGATTGAACCCGGGTCTCCGGCACTGTCAGGCAGCAGCTCTACCAGATGTGCCACTGTGCTGCCCATGGGGGAGAGAGATGGGTAGAAGGCTGATGGAAAAGGCACAGAAACTGCATTGGCCGGGCTGCATCCACCACATCCACTCCGTTAACTCACCAGGAGGCCATTCAGCCCATTGGGTCCATGGCTGCAGCAATGAAATCCTATCAGGGTCATTTCCCCCTGTATTCCTGTACTCATGCAACCTATTCTTTCTCACATGCTCATCAAGTCTCCCATGGATTCTCCTGCCACCCATCTACACTCAGGATAATTTACAGATGCACTCTCTATGGAAATGATGCTCTACAATGCTGAGAACTATATTCTGCACTATATGTCTTCCTCTTTGCACTGCCTGTTGTTCTTGAGTTTGACAATTATATTTATGTCCAGTATTATCTGAACTGGAAGGATAGAATGCAAAACAAATCATTCCATTATAACTTGATACAGGTGACAATAATAAACCTAAACCTGGTCCCAAGTTGCTAGCCAGCACATCTTTGCGATTATCGTAATTAATCAAGACTGTTTCATTATCATTTGGCACATTGGCCTTCATCAGTCAGAATATTGAGTCTAGAAGTTGGGACGTCATGTTGCAGTTGTATGAGACGTTGGTGAGACCACCTTTAGAATAAACCAGCACCTGTAGTTATTTCCTACACATTTAGAGTATTGTGTTCAGTTCTGGGCACCATGTTATAGGAAAGACATTGTCAAGTTGGAACGGGTAAAGGGAGACTTACGAGGATGTTGCCAGGACTAGAGGGTCTGAGCTAAAGGAAGAGGTTGAGTAGGATGGAACTCTATTCTTTGGAACAGGAGGATGAGGGGTGATCATTTAGAGGTGTATAAAATCACGAGAGGAATAGATCGGGTAGACGCCCAGAGTCTCATTCCACAGTAGGTGAATCGAGGACCAGAGGACATAGATTTAAGGTGAAGGGAAAAAGATTTAACAGGAATATGAGAGGTAACTTTTTCACATAAGGGTGTATGGGACAAGCTGCCAGAGGAGGCAGTTTAGGCAGGGACTATTCCAACATTTAAGAAACAGTTAGACAGGTACATGGATAGGACATGTTTGGAGGGATATGGGCCAAAGGCAGGCAGGTGGGACGTGTAGCTGGGACATGTTGGCCGGTGTGGGCAGGTTTTCACACTGTATCACTCTATGACTCTATGGACTGGGATCGGAACAAACACGTCCTTACTTCCTGGAGCTTTACATTAATCTTGAACATTAATGACCCCACAATAAATAAAAATACAATGAACAATATTCAATAAATGATCAGTTCTACTGGGTAACATGGGTTCCATAGCCATGCAAGATAAAGTGGTTTAATTAATTTATTGTCACACGTACCGAGGTACAATGAAAGGCTTTTGTTGCGTGCTGTCCACTCAGCAGGAAGTTAATACATCATTGCAATCGAGTCATTTACAGTATATAGGTACATGCTAAGGGAATAATCTTTAGTGCAAGGTAAAGCCAGCAAAGTCTGATCAAGGACATATGTGAGTAGAGTCTAAGAAGATCAAAGTTAATGTAAGAAATGTTTCTGCAGGAATAGAGATTTAAGAGGGTGGAGCGATTGTAATATGTGGTTGTACATCGACTTTGTTCTTATTTTATACAACATGGAAACAGGCCCTTCGGCCCACAGAGTCTCTGGCAAACATTGATCGCCTATATATACTAGCTGTACATTTTTCCAATTTCTCATTCATTCCTTGCACTCTAAGGTGATTTGTGTATAAGGAAATACAAAAGACCACATATATTTCTACCAAAGTGGGTAACTTTATATTTTTCCACATAATAGTGAGAGAGAGAGGGAGAGGGAGAGGGAGAGAGGGAGAGGGGGAGGGAGAGAGAGGGAGGGGGAGAGGGAGAGAGAGGGAGAGGGAGAGAGGGGAGGGAGGGGGAGGAGGGAGAGGGGAGAGGGGAGAGAGAGAGAGAGAGAGAGAGAGAGAGAGAGAGAGAGAGAGAGAGAGAGAGAGAGAGAGAGAGAGAGAGAGAGAGAGAGAGAGAGAGAGAGAGAGAGAGAGAGAGAGTGGCTTGATTTGAAAGGACAAAGGACAAAGGAGATTTATTGTCACGTACAACAATCGGTGTAGTGAAATTTGAGTTGCCATTACAGCACACCAATAAAAGTAAAACACAACATTAAAGAATTTAACATTGAACGTAAAAACATTCCCCCACAATGGTTCCCACTGTGAGGGAAGGCCTCTTCCCCTTGTTCACCCGAGGTCGGGCCTATTGAAGCCTCCGCAGTCGCCGCGACAAGATACAAGAATTGCAGATGCTATTTTACACAAAATGTCCTTGTACACAATCTAGAAAGGCAAATTAAACTACAAACCTGTCGTCTTTGGGAATTCAATGGAGTCAGAGCGAAGGAAACACGAATCAAGCTGGTGTCAGTTGAGTCTACCTGGGGCGGCACGGTGGTGCAGTGGTAGAGTTGCTGCCTGAAAGCATTTGTAGCGCCGGAGACCCGGGTTCGATCCTGACCACGGGTGCGGTCTGTATGGAGTTTGTGTGTTCTCCTCGTGACCGCGTGGGTTTTCTCAGAGATCTTTGGTTTCATCCCACACTCCAAGGACGTACAGGTTTGTAGGTTATTTGGCTCATTAGGAGTGTAAAGTGTCCCTAGTGTGTGTAGGATAGTGTTAGTGTGCTGGGACCACTGGTCGGTTGCGGACTTGGTGGGCCGAAGGGCCTGTTTCCACGCTGTATCTCTAGACAAAACGAAACTAAACTAACCTAACGATTTACACCCCACTGACTTTAGAGTCCGCGGCACGGAAATGTGACCCAGAGCAGTCTTGTTTCCATTAGGTAGGTTATTTCGAGCCAGTGTTTAGATTTGTGACGTAGATTGGCGGTGGTAGACTTTTGAAGGGTTTGCAGTTGCTGTAGGGTTTCATTTTTATTTCAAATGCTCTCTGAACTCACAGATCACAGGCATCCGTGGCAATACAAAGCTGGCTCTCTGCTGAGGGATACATCAATCGAACCCTGATATCATCAGGGATGGTTAAGGAAATGGCAACACTTGATAAATATCGATGTTTGGGAAATGGATTCTTCTCCCACCTGAGGAGATGAGGGGAAAAAAATTGTTATGCGTGGGATGACAGAAAATGGAGTACGAAACCAGGAACTGCAAATCAACATGGAATATCGCAAAGCATAGACCATAGAACAGTATAGCACAGTTACAGGCCCTTCGGCCCACAATGTCCATGCTGAGCATGATGCCGCTACACTCATTCCTTCTGCCTACAAGTGATCTATATAACATTATTCCTTGCATATCCATGTGCATATCCAAAAGCCTTTTAACTGCCACTATCGTGTGTGCCTCCACAACCACTCCTGGCAGAACATTCCGGGCATCTATCGCTCTGTTAAAAACTTGCCCCGAACATCTCTTTTAAACTTTCTCCCTCTCATCGTTAAGCTATGCTCTCTAGACTTTGACATTTCCACCTTAGTGTAAATGGTTGGGAAGGAACTGCAGATGCTGGTTTAGACCAAGGAAAAATAGTTCTGACTACCTACCCAGTGTAAGACTCTCATCATTATATAAACTGCTATCAGGTCTCCCCTCAGCCTCAGATGCTCCATCCAACATTGTCCAACCCCTCCTTATAGCTAATTCCCTCCAAGTATTGGGTAAATCTCTTCTGCACCCTCTCCAAAGCCTCCACATCCTTTCTGTTGTGGAGCAACCAGAAATGGACACAATAACACAGTGACTGAGAGGATTTATGACAAAATCCTTAAAGGCAACAGGTATTGGTAGGGGTTAAAAATGTGCTTCCTTTAAAGACAATTGGACTCCAAGGAGCAGATGGAGTGCTGGCTTAGTTTAGTTTAGTTTAGTTTAGTTTAGTTTAGTTTAGTTTAGTTTAGTTTAGTTTAGTTTTGTTTAGTTTAGTTTAGTTTAGTTTAGTTTAGTTTAGTTTAGTTTAGTTTAGTTTAGTTTAGTTTAGTTTAGAGATACAGCACAGAAACAACCCTTTCGGCCCACCAAGTCCTCGCTGACCAGCGATCCCTGCGCACTAACGCCATCTTACACACTAGGGACAATTTACAATTATACCAAGCTAATTAGCCTAGAAACATGTACGTCTTTGAAGTGTAGGAGGAAACCGGAGCACCCGGAGAAAACCCACGCAGGTCTCGGGGAGAATGTGCAAACTCCATGCAGACAGCACCCATAGTCAGGATCGAAACCGGATCTCTGATGCTGTAAGGTAGCAACTCTATCGCTGCGCCACCGTGCCGCCCCTGGTGATTAAAGTGGAAGGAGATTATTTCACCAGAGCAGAACCTCAGGGTAGGAACATGTTGAGAATTTTGTTGCAATGCAATTACTTGCAAAGATGAGAACATTATTTGAGTTAATGTGCTCTTCTTCCTCCTGCACACATTTTGACAAGCTCGCAGGTGAAGTGCCCCTTTTAACATAGTTGCAGCAGGTTGGTTTAAGTATTATCTATGTGGTGGAGTGCCAGTGAATTATTATCGATGACCCATGCACAGACACGGTGCTTGTCAAGATGTGAAGGAAACAGATGTGAGTGTGGGATGTTCACAGGAGATGCCAAATTCCTATCTTGTGCACATGCCGGCATCCTTAAACCTCAAAGTCATAAAAGCAAATCTAGACTTGAATTTACGTGGCATCCCAGCATCGTGTAATCAATGCAGTAAACTTGCAATCATTGTTACAACGTTAAACCCGAAAACTCCAGCCAAACATTGTTATTGTCACAAAGAAACTCAACAGGCCAGGCAGAATCTGCAGAGGCAATGGACAGGTGACATTTTGGATCAGGACCCTTCTTGAGAAAAATTGTTTGAAGGAGGTCTCCAGCCAGAAAGGTTACCTGCCCATTCTCACCTGACCTGCTGAGTTCCTCCAGCACTTTGTTGATCAAGATTGCAGCATCTGCAGTATTTTGTATCCCTGGTGTTATTATCATATAACCATATAATATAACCATATAACAATTACAGCATGGAAACAGGCCATCTCGACCCTTCTAGTCCGTGCCGAACACATAATCTCCCCTAGTCCCATATACCTGCGCTCAGACCATAACCCTCCATTCCCTTCCTATCCATATAACTATCCAATTTATTTTTAAATGATAAAAACGAACCTGCCTCCACCACCTTCACTGGAAGCTCATTCCACATCATGTTGGTTTTGAGACTGGATAGCATCCCTACCTCTCCTATTTTTCCACCTTATGTTTCCTTTAGTTTAGTTTAGAGATACGCCATGGAAACTCGTCAATTGTGTGAGGCAAGAAATTAGATTGCGGGAGCCTTCATGAAGGCCTTCAAGAAAATATGTCACATCAGGTTATCACATCTGAATCCCTAAATAGTGTATTCCCCATGTCAGTCTGTAATAAACATAGAACATTGTACAGTACAGGTCAAGGCCCTTCTGCCCACAATGTCTGTGCTTAACATAATGCTGCGATAAACTAATCTTCTCTGTTTGCACATGATCCATATTCCACTATTCCTTGCATTTCCATGTGCCTGTCCAAACATACCACTGTCGTATCTGCGTCTATCACGCCAAAGACGTCCAGGTTTGTAGGTTAATTGACTTGGTATAAATGTAAACATTGTCCCTAGTGTGTGTGGGGTTAGTGTTGGTGTCAGGGGATCATAGTCCCGCAGGTCGGTGCAGACTCTGGGGGCCGAAGGGCCTGTTACCAGATTGTATCTCTAAACAAAACAAAACTAAACTAAACTAAACTGTCTGAAGAAGGGTCTGAACATCGGTTTTGACCCGAAACGCCGCCTATTTCCTTCGCTCCATAGATGCTGCCTCACCCGCTGAGTTTCTCCAGCATTTTTGTCTACCTTCGATTTTCCAGCATCGGCAGTTCCTTCTTAAACTAAACCAATCACCACCATTGGCAGCACATTCAAGGCACTCATGTAAAGAAAATAGCCCCGGGCATCTCCTTTAAACTTTGCCCCTTGCCTCAAAGCTAAACCCTCGAAGCTCTGACATTACCAACCTGGGAGACAGCCCCTGACTGTCTACACAAACCAACCCTCTCATTAATTTATATTCTTCTATCAGGTCTTCCCTCTAACTTCGGCATTCCATAGAAAACGATCTGCTTTATCCAAGGAGAAGTTGGACAAACTTGGCTTGTTTTCTATGGAATGCCGAAGTTAGAGGGAAGACCTGATAGAAGAATATAAATTAATGAGAGGGTTGATTCGTGTAGACCTCTCAATCCCGGCAGCATTCTGGTAAAAATAAAGCAGACACAAGAAACTGCAGGCGTTGGAATCCTGAGCAAAAAACACAAAGTGCTGGAGTAACTCAGCGGGTCAGGCAGCATCTCTGGAGAACATGGATATGCCATGTTGGAAGATTTCGTCAAACTAGTTGTCCTCCTGGACCTCCTCCATTGTCAGATTGAGGTCGCAAGCAAACTGGAGGAAGCACACCTCATATTCTGCTTGAGTAGTTTCCCTCCAGTCCCTTGTACCTCCACCCCTTCCTCTGGCATCATCATTAACTCTCTCCTTATCTCACAGCCTTTTGTCTCCTTTCAACTTCTGGCCTTTGTCCACCTATCTGCCACTTGCATCTGTCACTTGTATCCATCTATCACTTCCCAGACTTTGTCCCTCTCCCACCTCGGTTCCAGCTCGGCTCCTCTTCTACTCCGGCCAGAGATGCTGTCTGAACCGCTGAGTTACTCCAGTTCTTTGTGCCTAATGCTCAGGATTGTTGAAAACCTCTTGTGCATCCTTTCCAAAATCTCCACACCCTCCTTGTAATTGCGTGACCAGAACTGCAAGCAACAAATACAGCCTAACCAATCTCTATACCTATAAAAGTCTCATCTTGTGTGTGTGTGTCCATTGTTGTTTTGTATCGTCCTAAAAAAGTTATGTGCTCGAGCTTAGATTTTTACATATTCTAACTCACATTGTTCCTGCCCACGCCCTACTTAGGTTCACATAAAATGTCATCCTATATTTCACATTATCGATGATTTAAGTTTTAAAAAAAGGAAAAAAATCGGTTCTCACATACAGCCACAGTGCCACAGTAACATCACTATGGGACGTTATCAACGGTAACAGCAGCTTCTCACAGACAGCCTTTTTCCAGGAGTTTCCACTGATGATGTCACAATGCAACTCAGTGCACCAATCACAATGGGCTGTCAAGCTGCCGAGTGCCACAATGATATCAGTATGGAATGTTGCCAACGGTAACGGCAGCATGAGGTTGCTGCCCCTGTACCAATATCTGAAGGGGCTGCTCCTCAAGTTCTGCTTGCATTTTAGTCCCACCATCCTAGTGTTTGGACACAAGGCAGGGATCGGGGAGGGCCAATCGAGGGCGGGATTCTCCCTGTCGGTTTGCTCCTGGGACTGGCCGAGGTGCCCATTCGTGGGTCCAGGCAGCGGGCGGTCGATGATCACAGCAGAGTCGGCTGCCTGCCCCTACGTCCATGCTCACATGTACCTGTGGAGGGAACACGTGGTGTCCACGGGGACGCTGGAGGCCTTTCCGCCAACGCTGGTCGCTGCGAGGGGAGGAAAATGGTGCGTGCTGCCATCGAGGGGGAGAGAGAGGGAGAGATAGATAGAGAGAGAGAGAGAGAGAGAGAGAGAGACACAGAGGGAGGGAGAGAGAGAGAGAGCCTGCAACCCTCCCCATGTTCAGTACACGCTGCCTGCCCCCTCGCCCCCTGCCCCCCCCATCCCCCTTCCCACTCCCCCCTCGGCCCCCCCAACCCCCCCTCCCCCGCACCCCCGCACCTCCGCCCCCATGTGGGCACCCCCCCCCCACCCCCCTCCCCCCTCCCACCGCACCCCCTCCCTCCCCACTCCCACTCCACCCCACACTGCACCCCACCCACCACCCACTGCCCCTGCCCCCTCAGCGTGGTGACAATTGATTGTCTCCATAATTTCCATAAGTTTCCTATTTTCCATGTGGGAGGTGATGGGAGTGAGTGGCTCCGGTGGGGGGGGGCTGTCTCCGGGGTGAGCATCAACACCGTGCCCCTCCCTGCGTTGGGGGATAGGGCCCAGCGGGTCCCACGGTCTAGTGTCTTATAAAGCTGGCCCATGATTCCTGGTTCTCATATTAAGCACACTGGCGCACACGTTCTCCCTGTCACCTCCGGGTGCTCCAATTTCATCCCACATCCCAAAGACGTGCAGGTAATCGTGTATTTTTCTTTCCACAGACTGGTTAGCATGCAACAAACTAAAAAAAAACGTTACAAAATGGCTTGTGGGTTAATTGACCTCTGTAAATTGTTCCAAATTGTGAAGGGCGTGGATGAGAAAGTCGAATAGCGTGGAACTAGTGTGGACGGTTGATCAATGATCTGTGTGGACCTGGTGGGCCGAGGGGCCTGTTTCCACGCTGATTCTCTAAATGAAGTTAAAGCGGTACTATAGCTATGGAGCACACTTTTCCCACCCCGTTACTTCAGCACCCCTCCTGCCGTCTTTGCTCGGAGCTGAGAATGCTGAGACGTTCATAAATCTTCCAGCACATGATTTCTCTTGTGTTTCGGCAGCTCACCTGTCTTGCCTGGTCTTGGGCTGACTTCCCTCCTGATGGTCCCTGAGGGGAGCAGGACACCCACCAGCTTCTACCCCAATGATTCACAATGTCGTCCAGCAATCTAGTTGCTTTATCGTTGCTCCAGAATGATTTGACATGTTAAATATCAAGTGTACTATCAGCCCAGATCTGTTTCCACTTCAATTGCAATTTCCACATCATCCATTCTACAAGTCTTTGACCATTTTTCATTCTAATGGGCAATCCTTCCTCTTGCCTCTATTAAATTTTATCTCCAGCTGTAGTTCATTTCCTGCTTCTGTCTAACTCCTTTCGCAAATCCCTGGCTGCTCCAGTCTGTTACAAAACCCTTCCAAACTTTCAGCCTTAGATTTATAATGTCCCAAGTCTGGAAAGAAAGGTTAATGTGATTGATTGATTGAAAGAAACAGCATGGAAACAGGTCCTTCAGCCCAGCGAGTCTACACCGATCATCCATCACCCATTCACATTACTTTCAGTTCAGTTTAGTTTTATTGCCATGTATGCCGGGGTACAGTGAAAAGCTTTTGTTGCATGCTAACCAGCCCCATTTCCCATTCCACTCCCTCCACATTAGGTGCAATTTACAAAGGGTGGTGAATCTGTGGGATTTAATGCCACAGAAGGCTGTGGGGACCAAGTCAATGGAGGTGGAGATTGACAGATTCTTGTCAGGGGTTATGGGGAGAAGGCAGGAGAATGGGAGAGATAGAATGGCGGAGTAGACTTGATGGGCAGAATGACCTAATTCTGCTTATAAGAACATGAACATGAATTTTACTTCGGAGTCACGTGAGAGACTATGTGACGAACCCGCCAGGACTCATGCGTGTCATATCGTCTAACGCATTGCCTACGACTGGCAGGGTTGACGCGATTCTCCTGCCAGCAGTCAGACCTGAAGGTAAGTTTTTTAAACTTTTTCCAGGTTTTATCTTCCTGCAGGAACCTCTACTTAGGGGTCCTGTAAAACCCGGGGTGAAGTCAGGAGGACCCAGTCAAGGGAATACCGGTCACGACCTCGGGCATATCCGAAAACATCGGGGATACCCCCCTGACATATAGCTGCTTTAAAGACCGCGGAATGCGGGAGCGGGCGGCGGTGAATTCGCCTCTCGGGCCGCTGGCGTTGGAACCAGCAGCTTCACACTGGTGCCGGTGGCACCTGGGGGGAGAAAACATCGGGGATACCCCCCGACACACAGCCACTTGAAAGACCACGAAATATGGGCAGCTGGCAGCGGATAGTGTCGTCTCTCGGGCCGTTGGCGTTGGAGCCAGTGGCTTCATACTGGTGCCAGTGGCACCTTCACAGCGGGGATACCACCCGACAATGTATATCGCGGCTATCCCTTTCACAGGGACCGCGGGGATATCCCTGCTGCAGGAACCACGGGGATACCCAGCAGGGCGGTGGGGGAAGGCCCGACTACAAGGGAACCCCGGCTGCATATAAGGACCTCAAGACACCGCAGCAGATGGTTTAAAACAGGACCTGCAGGTAAATTCTTTACTCTCAGGTTGTTAAGTTCCATTTCTGTGAGGATGTGTTACAGGAAAGGAACCATGGACTAGGTCCAAATGGAGACTGACTGCAGAGGACTCAAGAGTGCGGGAGTGCGGTCAGTCAGCAGCGGTTGGCTACACCTGGACCGCTAATCGATCATCAGTCTCCGACCTAGCACCTGCACAGTCGGAATAGACACCACAGACTGACGGGAAGGCCAAGCAAAAAATCAGACAGGCCCGAAGACTCGGACAAGTCGGGCTGTGAAGACTCTCACCGTGGGATCAACTGTGATCGCATATCCCACATGGAGCGGTTGATGGAGCAGATGGTCCAATGTGACATGCTCCGGTATATGGAGTCTAGTCACCATGGGGTCCTAGGACGCCCAAGGCAGCACCTTATTGAGGGCTGCATAATGCATCTCCTTCGACAAAGGGGAGCATTAGCAGTCACTTCTGGGATGACTCTGAAGACAGGGGTTTGGCAGAATATACCACAAGTGTGCAGGGGTTGCAGGAACAACACAACCAGCAGCAGGAGCTCGACGAGGGCCATCGGGCTCAAGAAGGCCACATCATCACACAAGACCTCACATCTCCGACAGCAGCACCCCTACGCACCCACCAGCAAACAACGATGGACTGAAGCGGGTGAAAGCTTGAAGGCCGACAAACCAGAACAAAGGGCTTTTTTAGGCCACAGCCCAGAACGGCGGTTCCTGGAAGATGCGCCAACCCCGTAGTCGAGCTCCTCTACCTCCCAGGAGCAGGTGCAAAATCATGCACACATGGTTGAGGCAGCTCCTGGGTCGGGTTGCATAAGTCCTCCCCTATGGATAAAGGTATGGAGCCACATCGATGATGTCTCTTGTCACGGATACAAGTTGGTAATACTCAAACTGATTGAATATTTACACTGGTTTTGGATAACATAAGATTAGTTTATACTGCAGAACAGGTATGGTTGGAGTTGCCTTTCAAGGGAGGCTCACAATATGGGATGTGGACTGATCATTGTCAACAGCCTCAACCCGCATGTGCAGTATAGACATTTCTGAATAACTTCCATGTGATCATTTCCTCTCACAGGGTTGAAGATATTTGAAATTTAACTGGACGAGACAATGATACACTCAGTAGTGTTGCAAAATGGGCTAACTTCAGTTTCCAGATTATTTACCATAATCACTACAATCAGTGCTTCGACTGCACAGAGCTAACAAATAAGTGGCATGGAAAATCTGGATGATATTGAACATACTGTATTTTACTAAATCAGCCTTATCAGCCACATAGCTATATTTGAGAAATTGAGGTTCTCACCCATCCAGTTAAATTTAAATTAAGTTGGAACCAACTGAAACTATTGATTATTAGGATACAATCAAACCATTTATTTGTCTGGGATCAGCTCTGAGACAAAAGATTAGACCTCTGCTATTCTCAGCTGAAACTAACAAAGTCACAATGATGGACAAACAGTATTCAGCTTTGCTCCACTAAAAACTTTTCATCTGTAAATCTTCAATAATTTCCAAACTGATGCTATTGCCCAAAGATGGGAAATATACTAATACCATCTCTAGTTACGGAGGCAGATGGGATTAGCATGAGTTATCAAGTGTTCAGTCATGGTATCAACTGTCAATGGACAACAGGTGCATTCAGTGGATTAAAGGGCGTGTGGTTATGCATAACCTGCATGCACAAGTACAAGGTGATACATTTTGGTGGTGGTATATGTTAATCACAAAGGTACAATCAAATCAAAGTATCCGGTGATAGTTTTACCTAACCGCATTGAGCACTGGTGTATTACCATGCAAAATCAATGACAACACAGAATGAATGTGTGATCACAAAGTATTTAATTACATTGTGGATCGATGGAACACTAAGGATTGAGATGCTTGCATCCAGGCTCAATCAACAGTTGCAAAAAATACGAGGCATATTAGTGGCGAAGGGTGCATTCTCGCTACACTAGGGAGGAATGTTCTTTTATGTCTTCCTCCATTTGCCCTCAATAGACGTGTCTTGCAAAATTCAGCAAGACTCCCGCTTCCGGGTTTTCATAGTGCCTGCCTGGATTATATACCCATGGTTCCCGCTGATGTGGGGAATGCGCATAAAACCTTACATGGTTATTTCCGGATAAAAAAGATGCTGGTTCAGTTGTGATGTTGAAACCATCCTCTGCATGATATAATTCTTCTTATATATAATATTTCTTAGACTTACAGACTCTGAGAGACCGTTTCCTACGGCTCGGGTTGTCAAACCATAAGCATTAGGAGTGCTCACTGCAGATCACAGGGATAACACCAAATAGCAGCAAACCGCATACGAGATGGGAAGTATTGTTTATTCTTCTTTACGTTTCACTCGGCACGGATGACTGACACATTGAAATTCAGTTTTATGAGATTATAACATCAAGTTAAAATTCCATTTACTGTGCCTCAAATACCTCCTCATCATTTGGCTGCGGAGAAAACAAACCACTCTGTCCGGTCTCACCCTCTGATGTCTAGATTATGAAGGGTATCGCTAACTAAAAATCTCCTAGGTCTAGGGACGCAGAGATATGGGTTGTTAACATTGTGCTATGTCACTTCGCCGATGGGCACCAGCAACATCCCTGTCCTTGGTCAAACTCACGTTATAGTGGTTATGCCATGGTGTTGAGTACAGCGCTACGGGTCCAGTCATTGCTACACTGGATAGGATGATCATATCTGCGGGCTATAATAACATGTTTTGTTATGATTAGTCAAGCAGAGTAGACAGGGACACAGACCAAACTAGATGTTGCATGTCCCATGGACCTTGGGTTGTGTGTGATCACGCATCTACACCAGTATGTCAAGGTCCCTAAGTGCCTCATGGACTCTGACTAGCAATATTGTTAGTTACATTAAACCTAGTTAGAAGGAATCACTACGAACCTTCTCCAGACGGTTAAATGGGTCTGGAATATACAGGAATGTACATTGAAATTGAGTCTCACTCTACCAGCACCGCTATACCTCAGCAGCAGGGTTATGGACCACATCCAATGGCTGCAGGATGGTCAAATTATTAATCTGTACAACTATTCAGAATAAACCCATTGCCAGATCGAGGGTATTTGTCAATTCTGTTAGGTATGGTTCATACTTCCTCCAGGTTGAGGGAGGTTACGATTCCCACTATTGTTCATTAATAGCATCAACATGTCTATATCAATGTCATGTATGAATGCAATATTAATGTTCACATCATTGGCCCACTGATGCTGTGTATGACGCCTGGACTCGTTTCCATGGCATGAAATCACAGAGCTTTAAAATCTTCACGTAGACTTCCGGTGGCGCCATGCTGGACTAGCAGTCACAACTTTTAGCTCCGCTCCTGTAAAATCACGATTTTTCACGTTAAAATCGGGTCTGGATGTCGGGACCAATTTAAAAAACTCACCGGAGCCCCGGGACGTCGCGCTGATGATGTCATCAGTAAGTGTTGTGATTTAAACGGAGGATAAAGGATTTTTAATGAAAAAAACGTCTTCAGCTCAGGGAACAATCTCAAAACTGCTGAAAGCACAGAAAACTGAAGAACAGACCTCTGAAGTGGATTCTGGAATGGCTACAAGAGTCAAGACTAAGATGGCTACTAAGGAAAAAATGAAATGGAGGAGATAAAGAACTCGGTAAGAGAACTGAGAAAGGATATTGAGGCTGCAAACTCAAAAATGATGGAAAATATTAATGTTAAATTGATGGAAAATATGTCGAACATCAATGCTGGTAATCAAAAAGTTATTGACTGCATTGGCATTATACAAAAACGAATTGAAGATGTGCAAGAAGGGCTAACGGGGAGAATTAATAAAGGGGAAGAGGAATCGAAGAAGATGTTTGAGGCTGTGCATGTAATTGTTTCTTCACATGTAACTGCAATGAATGACATGGAAACAGTGGTTGAACAAATGGCTGAAGATATGCAGGGAATGAAGCTAGAACTAGACAGCCTCAAGAGTCAACTGGCGAAAGTCTCAGATAAATGTCTTGATCTCGAAGCTCGCTCAAGACGCCAAAATTTATGAATACTGGGAGTAATTGAAGGAGCAGAGGGAGTAACTGAAGAGAGCAGAGCCCGTGAGTTTACTGCCAACTTAATCAAACGTACTCAATTTACCTGTGGATCCGGAAATTGAAGTGGCACACCGAATACCTAGATTTAAGCCAAGATCACAAGTAGATCCAGCCCACCCACGACAGATCATAGTCAAACTTCGGGACATTTCAGCACTTGAGGAGCTGATGATAAAAAATTAAGTACGGAGTGAAGATGACGTTTGGAAACGACTCTATCAAACTCCTCCGGGATTATCCCTATGAGATCGTGCAAAAGAGAAGAAAGTTCTCACAGACAAGACAGATTCTCCATGGAGTTAAAGATGTCAGATGTGGCGTTTTTTATCCGGCCAGGATGCGCATTATTTTCAAGGGAAAAGAGAAAACTTTCACTAATTCGGACGCATCTTATAAATATGCCCAAGAGATTGTGGCAGAAACAGAAGATTAATCAAGGCAGCGGGACGATATGGACAAATTCTTTCCTTTTATTACTTCACAGAGAACACCCAAAGATAAGGGAAGAAACACCATTCTCTAAAAGTTTGCAATGGAAGAGCATTTCCACGTGCGCTGGTCTAGACACCTTATCTCCTTTGGACGCTTTGGAATTCAACTCAAGGACATTCTTTGTTCAAAATGAAGGAAAGACTGATAAGCAACGCAGAGACAAACAGCAGAGCCGAATGTGGAAAACATCACAAGGACAAATGGTGGTTTATGATCTTAAAATAGCTTTACAAAATATAGAGAATTAACAATAATTAACAATACTAATATAGAAATATAAATGGAAACTAACCTGAACTATATAATGGGCAAAATGTAATAATGTGTTAAAAAAGACTGACTAGCTCGTATATAGAGATAACAAATTTTAGAATTAAAGTAGATAATACTGAAAGTTTAAGTGCTATGTAGTTTGCGTAGGGTAGGGAGGAGACTCAGGCACCTGGCATAATTCCAGGAGCCTGTTTCTGGTTAACCATTACAGCTAACAGCTTACTATTATCAAAGGTATAACTAATTATTTATAATTATAACTAATTATAAATAATTAGTAGATGAAAGTGTTAGATAAATAAATTTCACAGTAGCTGAACACAGATCTGATAAGTCTGAATGAAATATATATATATATATAGTGTAATTGGGTGAAATATAATTGATTTTGAAATGGTACCGCCCTCCTAGGTTTAGAGTAATAAAGGGAGCGGAGCTAATTGTACATCAACTTCGGAAGTCGAATAGATGTCGAATCCCACAGGCGCGTGGGACATGCACTACAGTGTCGAATACTCCAGACACTGTAATTTTACTTGTTCAATTTTTTTTTTTATCACAATGTCACTACTGTGTGTTTTTTTTTCAAGGACAATCGCAAAAAGGGTCTACCAAGGAAGTTAGTAATATAAACGCCACCCAGATATCCAGAGTCCTGAGGTATGGATGCACCGTAATAAATAAGGGTATTAAAATCAGAGAAAATGCAAGATGATAAACAAAAGAAAATGGGAGGAATCACACTGTGTAGCTGGAATATAAGGGGTATTAATGAACCAATTAAAAGGGGCAAAATACTAGCTCAGTTGAAATCATATAACACGGACATTACTTTTCTACAAGAAACACACCTTAAACATCAAGATCAGATGAGATTGAGGGTGAATTGGATAGGCCAAACATTTCACTCCTCATATACTTTGAAATCTCGAGGCACCGCAATTATTATTCGCAAAGGAATACCATTCAAATCAAAGAACATTATATCAGATAAGGAAGGGAGATATCTTATAGTTACAGGAGAGATCCATGCTACGCCAATCACTTTGGTAAACATATATGCGCTCAATTTTGATATTCCTCAATTTTTTAATAAAATCCTGAATACAATCGCAGAATTTAACTACCAAAATGTTATAATTGGAGGAGACTTCAACTGTGTTTTAGATCCGTACTTAGATAAATCGATGCAAAAACATAGAGGTAATATGAAATCTAAAACTAGTGAACTCTTAAATACATATATAAAAAATACAAATATAGCAGACGTCTGGAGGATCGCGAATCCGACTGGAAGGGAATACTCATTTTATTCAATGGTACATAAAACATACTCACATATAGACTACTTCCTAGTGGACACAAAACTAATCCCTTATATTATGAACCCTAAATATCACACCAATACGATTTCAGATCACTCCCCGCTAACTTTTGTTTTAAAATTAGAAGGAATGTCTACGAACAAATCGTTCTGGAGGTTTAACTCGCACATTCTGAAAGACCCACAAGGGAGTATATATTTAAAAAGCAGACGGACCTAATTTTTGAGACAAACGATACACCAGATATATCGCCCACTTTACTATGGGAATCCTTCAAAGCATTTATTAGAGGAGTCATTATCTCGTATCAAGCTTTTCAAAACAAAAAGAATAAGAATGAACAAAGACAATTAGAAGAACAAATCAGACAACTAGATATAGATAATGCTGAAGATCCAACTATGGATAAACATAATAAAATTTTAATACTGAAATTTAAGCTAAATAAATTATTGTCAGAGAATGTTATAAGATTATTCCAAATTACAAAACAAGAACATTTCGAATTAGGGGATAAACCCCATAAACTTTTGCACGCCAACTGAAAATACGAGAAAAAGATCATGCAAATTTAAAGATTAAATCAGGAGGGGAATTATTAACACTACCTAATGATATCAATAAAAGATTTGCTCAATTTTACAAGAATTTATACACATCGAAAACGCTAATAGACAATAATAAAGTTTCAGAATTTTTGGACAATTGTAACCTTCCAAAACTAGAACTGAAGGAACAAGAGGAACTAGGAGCACAAATTACATCTAAGGAAATAGAAGACACAATAAAAACACTTAGAATGGAAAAACACCAGAACCAGACGGATTCAGTAATGAATTTTATAAATGTTTTTACGACATAGTTACACCACGTCTACAGAAAATGTATACATACGCTTTTAAAGAACAAATCTTACCTGAAACATTAACAGAATCAACAATCACATTAATACTTAAAAAAAGATAAAGATATAGAAGAACCAGGCTCATATAGAGCTATTGCTTTGTTAAATATGGATCAAAAAATATTAGCGAAAACACTAGCTAGAAGACTAAGTCAATATGTTAGTAAATTAATAAATGAGGATCAAACGGGATTTATAACTAAGAGACATTCATTTAAAATATATTTAAAAAATAAATTATAATAAAATCCAATGATACATAGCACAATTAGAACTTGGAAACAAAAAAAACAGAATCTAAAATTAAGAAATTTATCTCTTTTAATGCCAATAGTCAATAACCCATCGTTTAAACCTTCAATTATAGATAAATCATTTACACAATGGGAAAGAATGGGAATCAAAACGCTCGGAGACTTGTATGAATTAGGAAAATTATTATCATTTCAACAATTACAACTGAAATATAATTTGAAAAATAATAACCATATAACCATATAACCATATAACAATTACAGCACGGAAACAGGCCATCTCGGCCCTACAAGTCCGTGCCGAACAAATTTTTTTCCCCTTAGTCCCACCTGCCTGCACTCATACCATAACCCTCCATTCCCTTCTCATCCATATGCCTATCCAATTTATTTTTAAATGATACCAATGAACCTGCCTCCACCACTTCCACTGGGAGCTCATTCCACACCGCTACCACTCTCTGCGTAAAGAAGTTCCCCCTCATATTACCCCTAAACTTCTGTCCCTTAATTCTGAAGTCATGTCCTCTTGTTTGAATCTTCCCTATTCTCAAAGGGAAAAGCTTGTCCACATCAACTCTGTCTATCCCTCTCATCATTTTAAAGACCTCTATCAGGTCCCCCTTAACCTTCTGCGCTCCAGAGAATAAAGACCTAACTTATTCAACCTATCTCTGTAACTTAGTTGTTGAAACCCAGGCAACATTTTAGTAAATCTCCTCTGTACTCTCTCTATTTTGTTGACGTCCTTCCTATAATTGGGCGACCAAAATTGTACACCATACTCCAGATTTGGTCTCACCAATGCCTTGTACAATTTTAACATTACATCCCAGCTTCTATACTCAAATGCTCTGATTTATAAAGGCTAGCATACCAAAAGCTTTCTTTACCACCCTATCTATATGAGATTCCACCTTCAAGGAACTATGCACGGTTATACCCAGATCCCTCTGTTCAACTGTATTCTTCAATTCCCTACCATTTACCATGTACGTCCTATTTTGATTTGTCCTGCCAAGGTGTAGCACCTCACATTTATCAGCATTAAACTCCATCTGCCATCTTTCAGCCCATTTTTCCAAATGGCCTAAATCACTCTGTAGACTTTGGAAATCCTCTTCATTATCCACAACACCCCCTATCTTGGTATCATCTGCATACTTACTAATCCAATTTACCACACCTTCATCCAGATCATTGATGTACATGACAAACAACAAAGGACCCAACACAGATCCCTGAGGCACCCCACTAGTCACCTGCCTCCAACCCGATAAACAGCCATCCACCATTACCCTCTGGCTTCTCCCATTCAGCCACTGTTGAATCCATCTTGCTATTCCTGCATTTATACCCAACAGTTGAACCTTCTTAACCAACCTTCCATGAGGAACCTTGTCAAAGGGCTTACTAAAGTCCATATAGACAACATCCACTGCTTTACCCTCGTCAATTTCCCTAGTAACCTCTTCAAAAAATTCAAGAAGATTAGTCAAACATGACCTTCCAGGCACAAATCCATGTTGACTGTTCCTAATCAGACCCTGTTTATCTAGATGCTTATATATATTATCTCTAAGTATCTTTTCCATTAATTTGCCCACCACTGAAGTCAAACTAACAGGTCTATAATTGCTAGGTTTACTCTTAGAACCCTTTTTAAACAATGGAACAACATGCGCAGTACGCCAATCCTCGGGGACTATTCCCGTTTCTAATGACATTTGAAATATTTCTGTCATAGCCCCGGCTATTTCTACACTAACTTCCCTCAATGTCCTAGGGAATATCCTGTCAGGACCTGGAGACTTATCCACTTTTATATTTTTCAAAAGTGTCAGTACTTCTTTTACTTTG
Organism: Leucoraja erinaceus; assembly: GCF_028641065.1. Taxonomy (NCBI): domain Eukaryota; kingdom Metazoa; phylum Chordata; class Chondrichthyes; order Rajiformes; family Rajidae; genus Leucoraja; species Leucoraja erinaceus. Next base: position 22,707,268 of record NC_073408.1, on the reverse strand, counting down.
AACCTCATAGTATCCATAGCTACTCTACTAGTTTCCCTTACCTCACATAATTCAATATCCTTCTCCTTGGTGAATACCGAAGAAAAAAAAAATGTTCAATATCTCCCCCATCTCTTTTGGCTCTGCAGATAGCTGTCCACTCTGTCTCTCCAATGGACCAATTGTATCCCTCGTTATCCTTTTGCTATTAATATAGCTGTAGAAACCCTTTGGATTTACTTTCACCTTACTTGCCAAAGCAACCTCATATCTTCTTTTAGCTTTTCTAATTTCTTTCTTAAGATTCTTTTTACATTCCTTATACTCCTCAAGCACCTCATTTACTTCATGCTGCCTATAATTATTGTCGATCTCCCTCTTTTTCCGAACAAATGTCCAATTTCCCTTGAAAACCAGGGCTCTTTCCAATTTTTACTTTCCTTTCAACCGAACAGGAACATAAATATTCTGTACTCTTAAAATATCCCCTTTAAATGTCCTCCATTTCTCTTCTACATCTTTCCCATAAAACAAAATGTCCCAGTTCACTCCTTTTAAATCATCTCGCATCGCATCAAAGTTAGCCTTTCTCCAATCAAAAATCTCAACCCTAGGTCCAGTTCTGACCCTCTCCATAATTATATTGAAACTAATGGTATTGTGATCACTGGACCCGAAGTGCTCCCCAACGCATACCTCCGCCACCTGTCCCGTCTCATTTCCTAACAGGCGGTCCAGCACTGCCCCTCCTCTAGTAGGTACCTCTATGGATTGCTGCAAAAAACTATCCTGCACACATTTTACAAACTCCAACACATCCAGCCCATTTACAGAATGTGTTTCCCAGTCTATGTGTGGAAAGTTGAAATCTCCCACAATCACTACCTTGTGCTTACTACTAATATCTGCTATCTCCTTACATATTTGCTCTTCCAATTCTCGTTCCCCGTTTGGCGGTCTATAATACACCCCTATAAGTGTTGCTACACCTTTCCCACTTCTCAATTCCACCCAAATAGCCTCCCTAGATGAGCCCTCCAATCTATCCTGCCAAAGCACTGCTGTAATATCTTCCCTGACTAGCAATGCAACACCTCCACCTCTTGCCCCTCCAATTCTATCACACCTGAAGCAACGAAATCCTGGAATATTTAGTTTCCAATCACAGCCCTCCTGCAACCACGTTTCACTGATCGCCACAACATCATACTTCCAGGTGTCTATCCAGACTCTAAGCTCATCCACCTTTCTTACAATGCTCCTAGCATTAAAATATGCACATTTAAGAAAACCCCCGTTTCTTATTCTCTGTTTATTTCCTTTTTTTTCTTTCTCCTCGTGTCCGAATGCTTCCCATTTCTGCTTCCTGCCTCCCATTCTGTCTACTACCTTTCGCTATTTGAGTCCCTCGCCCCAACCATTCTAGTTTAAAGTCTCCCCAGCTGCCTTTGCAAATTTCCCCGCTAGGATATTGGTTCCCCTCGGGTTCAAGTGCAACCCATCCTTTCTGCACAGGTCCCACCTTCCCCAAAAGAAGTCCCAATGATCCAGGAACTTGAATCCCTGCCCTCTGCACCAGTCTTTCAGCCACGCATTTATCCTCCACCTCGCTCCATTCCTACTGGCATATCTATATCTATATCTACTCTCACTATCGCGTGGCACAGGCAGTAATCCTGAGATTGTTACCTTTTTGGTCCTTTTTCTTAACTCTCCTCCCAACTCCCTAAATCCTCCCTTCAGGACCTCTTCCCTTTTTTTACCTATGTCATTGGTACCTATATGTACCACGACCTCAGGCTCCTCTCCCTCTGATTTAAGGATATCTTGGATGCGTTGAGACACGTCCGAGACCTTGGCACCAGGGAGGTAGACCACCATCCTGGTCTCCCGACTGCGTCCACAGAATCGCCTATCCGACCCCCTAACAATAGAGTCCCCAATTACTATTGCCCTCTTTTTTTCCCTACCTTTTGGAGCAACAGGGCCAGTCTCTGTGCTGGAGGCCCGTCCGCTGTCACTACCCCCGGGTAGGCTGTCACCCCCATCCGTACTCAAACAGGAGTACTTATTTGCGAGGTGTACCGACATTGGAGTACTCACTCGTTCCTGCCTCTGCCCCTTGCCCTTCCTTAACGTGACCCACATGTCTCTCTCCCGTGGTTTTGGAGTGACCACCTCTCTATAACTCCCCTCTATGACCTCCTCACTCTCCCTGATCAGACAGAGGTCATCGAGCTGCTGCTCCAGGATCCTAATACGGTCCCTTAGGAGCCCCATCTCGCTGCACCTGGTGCAGATGTGGACGTCTGGAGGGCCATCCGACACCATGACCTCCCACATCTGACATCCAGAACAGTACACTGCTCTGACTGTCATTCTCCCGCCTTACCCTGGATCTGATACCAGTATAATACAATAGAAACTGCTGGGAGAAATCAGCAGGTATCTGACTCACAACAGCTGCTCCCTCGTGACCTTTAAACTGCACCTTTATTATATAAACAAAAAGCACTGTACCTTTAGCCCACTGTACCCTTGGCTCACTGTACCTTTACTAAAGCACTGTACCTTTAGCCCACTGTACCTTTAGCTCACTGTACCTTTACTAAAGCACTGCACCTTTAACCAGAAAGCACAAATGCTAACCTGAGGTTGCACCCAATCAGCTGCTTCCTCTAGTCTGCTTCCACCAATCAGCGGCTTCCACCAGAACCCTCCCTATGGAGTGTGGAACGTTACGGATTTCGGTAAGCCCTGACCCTCCTCCACTGCTCACCAACGGTCCTGGGCCTCTGTGAAAACAAGCCCCGCGCCCGATTTAAGTACTCACCGCCCTGACCCTCCTCGACTGCTCTCTGACGGTCCCGGGCCTCATTTGGTCAATATAATCAATAATCAATATTTTAAATATTTTTAAGGAGTATAATAAAGTTTAGCGGGTATTTTACCTACGGGTAGGTTTTCCTTCTTCCTATGAGGTGACTTCCAGCCACCTCATAGGACCTCCTAGGACCTCGTGTCGACCATGCTGCGAGTCTGAAGGTCGAAGACACTCTTCTAAACTCGCAGATTAGGTTGCCCAAGTGGGACAGCCCCTTTATGGATGATTATCTTAGAGGATGATTTGTCACCTATCCTCACCGATTGTGGTCTGGTGGCCAGGAAGCCAAGGATTCAGTTGCAGAGATGAATGCTGACTCCAAGTGCCACGTGTTTGGTGATAAGCTTGAATGGTATAATGGTATTAAAGGCAGATCTGTAGTCTGTGAATAGAAGTCTAATGTCTCTTTAATCCTGGTGTTCCAGGGATGTGTGTAGAGCAGGGAGAGAGCATTAACCGTGGACCTGTTGTGCCATTACCTCCTACAAGGTGAAATCAGGAGCATCACTCCCTAGTTGGTGAACTGCAGTGGGTCAAGGCTGCTTGGTAGACCAGCTTTAATGCGTTCCATAACAGCCAGACCCTGGGTAAGCCATTGCCTTACAGCACCAGAGACCCGGGTTTGAAGGGTCTGTTTCCGCGCTGTATCTCTAAACTCGAACTCAAGTGTGAAGGTCAAGGAGAGAGCCACACTGGACACCTTGCTTATTTTTGGCCGTTGACACTGGGTTTGTGTAACCACATCCAGGAGGAGCAAGAGATTTCTGCGTAAATGGAGCAAGATAATACAATAATCCTGGGCGGTGGGCACCACTAATATTTGTGACAAAACAAATTGGCAACTGCAACCTTCATTGAAATTAGAGCTGATTCCTGGAGTATTTAGCCTGGAGCATCACAGGCTAATTTAGATCCTGCCTTGTGTGGGAAAACGGAGTTAATCATTCATCTCATTGCAAGAGATTCCCTGTGGAAGAGTATATATAATAAAATGCAATTTATATTGCAGTGACACGTTTAACCTCATTGTTAAAGGAGTAAACACTCTCTGGCCCCACCTTCTTGTGCACCCATTTCTCCCACAATACTGCCCTTTCCCCTTCTCCTTTCACCCATATCCCTTCCGCCACTTCATAAGAAAATGTGTGGAGGAATGTGTTCCCATGAAGATCGTCCGAGTGTTTCATAACCAGAAACATTGGATGAACTTGCAGATCCATGTTCTACTGAGGTCAGGATCCCGGGCATTTAAGTCAGGTGATGCAGTGGTAAACAAGAAGTCCACATACGACCTTGATAAAGCCATCAAAAAGGCCAAAAGGGACTTTTCCTATAAGCTGGAGGATGAGGCGGATGTTCGGCAACTGTGGCAGGACATGAATGCCATCACCTCTTACAAGGTGAAATCAGGAGGTGCTCAAACGACAGTGAAGCATCACTCCCTAGGCACGCTTTGAAAGGGAGAACGCTGATGTGCCATTCTGAGCCCCCATATGGTATTAGAGTCACAGCCACAGAGGCCGATGTCAGAAGATCCATCAGGGGGGTAAAGGGCCTGTCACAACCTAATTCACAACCTCTTTTACTCGTGAACATTTTTCATCTTGCTAGAAAAAACGCCCCAACCTACTTGATGCCACGAGTACCTACGACTAGCATCACGACCTCCTACCTACAACCTCCTACGACCTTGTGACGACCATGCTGCGAGTATGAGTCAAGGGCAAACTCGGCAGAGGTCGTGAATTGGGTCGTGAAAGTGGGACAGGCCCTTAAACCTTCTGAAAGCATCTGGATGAGATGGTAGACTTGGTCGTGTTCTTAAAACCTGTGCAGCCCAACTGGCTTGAGTTTTTGTGGTTATCTTCAACCTCTGATTACGGAGGTCTGAGGTTCCCACCTGCTATCAGAGGGCATCAATAATAGTAAGGTGATGTGCATCAAAGACTGTCGACCGGTGGCACTAACGTCTGTGGTGACGAAGTGCTTTGAGAGATTGATTATGGTGCATATCAACTCCTACCTCAACAAGCCAGGAGCTCTGAAGAAATTTCTCGACCCGAAACGTCACCCATTGCTTCTCTCCAGAGATGCTGCCTGTCACGCTGAGTTACTCAGGCAATTTGTGTCTATCAACAAGAACCTCAACCCTTTACAATTTGCATACCAGCCCAACAGGTCATAATGTCATAAGGTCATAAGTGAAAGGAACAGAATTAGGCTATTTGGCCAATCAAGTCTGCTCCGCCATTTAATCATGGATGATTTATCTCTCCCTCCTAAACCCATTCTCCTGCCTTGTCCCCATTACCCCTGACACCTGTATTAAGAATCTATCTATCACTGCCTTAAAAATATCCATTGACTTGACCCCCACGGCCTTCTGTGGCAAAGAATTCCACAGGTTCATCATCAACATCGGAATAAAGAAATTCTTCCTCATCTCCTTCTTAAAGGAACGCCCATTAATTCTGAGGCTATGACCTCTAGTCCTAGACTCTCCCACCAGTGGAAACATCCTCTCCACATCCACTCTATCCATGCCTTTCACTGTTCTGTAAGTTTCAATGAGGTGCCCCATCATCCTTCTAAACTCCAACGAGTACAGGTCCAGTGCTGACAAATGTTCATCATATGTTAACCCACACATGCCTGGGATCATTCTTGTAAACCTCCCCTGGACCCTCGCCAGAGCCAGCACATCCTTCCTCAGTTATGGTGCCCAAAACTGCTCACAATATTACAAACATAGTCTGACCAGCCCCAGACCAGTGTGTGCATGTGTATGCTGTGTGTACATGGGAGTGTGTTGGCAGGGATTAAGGGGATATCTGAGCCAGAAATTTTAATAACTTAAAATACTGCGAATATTAATGCAGCATTGCTAACAAAATGGTTGTCAATTGCGAAAGTGAATATTTTAGCAGTGATCTTCCAGAACACTCTAATTCTCAAGCAGATCCAATAGATTGGAAGATAGTAAATGAAACATGGCACTTTGTGGATTGAACAATGAAGGAACGAGGAACGAGAACCCTTTATGTGGTGACTATTGCATACCTTGTGTGTGCAAGCAGAGAATTTCACTGAGACTTGTCACGTGTAACAATGAGGTATTCATCCATTCATTCACTCAAACATTCACTCATTCATACATTCATTCATTCATTCATACATCCATTCATTCAATCAATCATTCATTCATTCATTCATACATAGACCTGTTAGCTTGACGTCAGTTGTAAAGAAATAGCAGAAGATACAAAAGCTTGAAAGCAAAGTACTACCAGATTCAGAAACAGTTTCTTCCCTGCTGTCAGCTCCTCATCTCCCAACCTACCTCATTGCAGCCCTTGCATTTATTTTACCATGCACTTTCTCTGAAAATGTCTGGTCATAACACCATATTCTGCACTCTGGTGATTTTTCTCTTCGCACTAACTTGAAGTTACGTATGGGCCAGAATGTGCACATGTAGAGTATAATTTGACTGGACAACACTCAAAGCATCTGTATCTCTCACTGTCTCCTGCCTCCAGTACTAATCAAGAATCTATTTATTTATCTTTGCTTTAAAAAATATCCATTGACTTGGCCACCACAGCCTTCTGAGGCAGAATTCCACAGATTCCCCGCCCTTTGACCAAATAAATCCCTTCTCCTCTCCTTTCTAAAGAAACGTCCTTTAATTCTGACCTCAAGTCTCAGACTCCCATCCTCTCCACATCCACTTTATCCAAGCTTTGTCGTCTTGCCTTGTCCACATGACAGCATTGTTTCATTTAGATCAGAGATACAGTACCTGAATATGCTTTTCGGACCATCGAGTCCACGCCGACCAGCAATCCCTACACAATACACTATGCACTACCTTACTGCGCCAGACCCGGGTTGGAACGTGACTATAGGTGCTGTCTGTACGGAGTTTGTACATTCTCCCTCATGACCGTGTGGGTTTATTCCGAGATCTTTGGTTTCCTCCCACACTCCAAGGGTTTGTAGGTTGATTGGCTTGGGAGAAATATATAAAATGTCCAGTACGTGTGTAGGATTATGTTAATGTGCGAGGATAGGTCGGCGCGGATTTAGTGGGCCGAAGGGCCTGTTTCCACGCTGTATATCTGAAACAAAAAAAACCTTCAGGAAGTGAGGTGATGCATGTGGCCCAGTTAATCTCAATGGTGCCGAAGTGGAGATGATCGAGAGCTTCAGGTCCCTAAAGCATTTATATCACCAATAAGTTATCCTCAGATTCAGATTCAGATTCCATTTTAATTGTCATTGTCAGTGTACAGTACAGAGACAACGAAATGCATTTAGCATCTCCCTTGAAGAGCGACATAGCAAACGATTTGAATTTAAAAAAAAAAAAAGTGTCCGGGGGGGGGGGGGGGGGGGGGGGGTGGGGTGGGGGGGGGGTGGTGGTGATTGGCAGTCACCGAGGTACGTTGTTTAGTAGAGTGACAGCCGCCGGTCCTGGTCTAACCTCATCGATGCTGCAGCCAATAGGCCAACACTAATTGATCTGTTTCCTCAGAAGATGAAGGAAATCTAGCATGTCTCCATTTACTCTTACAGATTTCTACAGATGTACCATGGAAAAATTCCTATCAGAATGCATCACAACTTTATCTGGCAACAGCTCTGGCCAAGAACACACAAAATTGAAAATAGTCGTGGATGAACCCAGTCCATCACACAAACCCTCCAATCAACTCCATATGCACTTATATGTTGCCTAGGGACAGTAGCAAACATAATTCAGGGCCATTTACACGCCAGTCATTCCCTCTTCTCCCCTTTCCCACTTTCCCATCAGATTGAAACCACATGCTACCAGGCTACTGAATAGACCTCTCGTAAGCAAAGATTGTAGTCCTGATCTCCCAATCTACATCGCTGCTGCCCTTGCACATTTTTACCTGCACTTTCTCTTTAGCTGTGACGCTATATCCTGCACTCTGTTTATCTTTGTATTTGCACTACCTGGTATACTTGTGTGTGGTGTGGTGTGGTGTGGTGTGGTGTGGTGTGGTGTGGTGTGGTGTGGTGTGGTGTGGTGTGGTGTGGTGTGGTGTGGTGTGGTGTGGTGTGGTGTGGTGTGGTGTGGTGTGGTGTGGTGTGGTATGGTGTGGTGTGGTGGTGTGGTATGACTGGGCAGCACGCAAAACAAAGCATTTCACAGTGTCTCGGTACATTCCTTAACAATATACCAATACCGGTATCTATTTATAGAGAGAGATGGGGGGGGGGGGAGTGAGATAGTGTGGAGGGGGGGGGGGGGAGCAAGAGAGAGGGAGGAAGAGAGGGAGAAAGAGAGGGAGAGAGGGAGAGAGAGAGAGAGAGAGAGAGAGAGAGAGAGAGAGAGAGAGGGAGAGAGAGGGGAGAGAGGGAGAGAGAGAGAGAGAGGAGAGAGAGAGAGAGAGAGAGGGAGAGGAGAGAGAGGGGGAAAGAGAGAGAGAGGGAGGGGGGAGAGAGGGAGAGAGAGAGAGAGAGAAAGAAGGAGAGAGAGAGAGAGAGAGAGAGAGAGAGAGAGAGAGAGAGAGGGGGGGAGAGAGAGAGAGAGAGAGAGAGAGAGTGGAGAGAGAGAGAGAGAGATGGGGAGAGAGAGTTAACATTTAAGGTTGGTGAACTGTGGTCATAAATTTTAACCATGGTTCTTTTTTTGGAAAATCTGCTTGAGTTTCCGATCAAAGAGAATAGTGTGACCTTTTTCCACGCAGTTTATGGATAACTTTGCAGCAAACTACCCCATCTATCTCTCGTCAGCAAATCTGGACATTGCCGTCAGTCGCATAACTGAGCCACTGTCAGCAGCAGAAAATTACTCATTTAATGCCGCTTTCTAGTTTGCTCATTAAAATATCTTTAGGCTATAATACACCATCCCCGTGAGCCCTTAAAATACGGGGAACTGATAAAATAATGGGGAGAAAGCAGGGACGGGGAACTGATTTTGGATGATCAGCCATGATCATATTGAATGCCGCTGCTAGCTCGAAGGGCCGAAGGGCCGAATGGTCTACTCCTGTACCTATTTTCTATGTTTCTATGTTTCTGTTCAGGCCCATACACAACTACAACAGGTAGTGCAAAGAGAAAATCACCAGGGTGCAGAATATAGTGTGGTAAACAGACATTTTCAGAGTAAGCGCAAGTTAAAAAAAATGCAAGGGCTACAATGAGGTTGGTTGGGAGATGGGGAGTGACAGCAGGGAGGAAGCTGTTGCTGAATCTGGTGGTTCATGCTTTCAAGCCTTTGTATCATCTGCAGTTTCTTTACAACTGACATCAAGCTGTCGGGAATGAATGAATGAATTAATACTTTATTGCCACATGTGACAAGTTACAGTGAAATTCTTTGCTTGCATACTCAAGGTATGCAAATAGTCACCACATGAAGAGCACTGACAAAGTTACAACGTTTACAGTTGCCTCATTCCTTCTTTGTTCAATCCATGAAGTGCCATGTTTCATGCACTGTCTTCCAACCTTTTGGATCTGTTCCAGAATTAGGGTGTTCTGGAAGATCATTTCTAAAGTATTCACTTTTGTGATTGCCAACCATATTGTTACCTTTGCTGCATTAATATTCAGAGTATTTTAACAGTTATTAATTCCTTAAAAATGTTATCTCTGCCATTTCTGTTACAGTGAAAGCAAAATTAAATAGATATTTCAGAAACATAGAAACATGGAAAAAATGTGCAGGTGTACACTATTCAGCCCTTCGAGCCAGCACCACCATTCAATAAGATCAAGGATGATCATCTAAAATCAGTACCCCTTTCCTGCTTTGTCCCCATATCCCTTGATTCCTTTAGCCCGAAGAGCTAAATCTAACTCTCTCTTGAATACATCCAGTGAATTGGCCTCCACTGCCTTCTTTGGCAGAGAATTCCACAGATTCACAACTCTCTGGGTGAAAATGTTTTTTGTCACCTCATTTTACTTATATCTGAGGAAGAATGTATTGGCTCTGGAGTGGGTCCAGAGGAGGTCTACAAGAATAATCCCAGGAATAAGCGGGATAACATATGATGAGCATCTGATGCTTTTGGGCCTGTACTCACTGGAGTTTAGAAGGATGAGGGGAAACCTCATTGAAACTTATGGATTAATGAAAGGCTTGGATAGAGTGCATGTAGAGAGGCTGTTTCCACTGGGAGAGTCCAGGACCATAGGTAATTGCCTCAGAATTAAAGGGCGTTCCTTTAAGAAGGAGATGAGGAAATATTTATTTTGTCAGATGGTGGTTAATCTGCAAAGGCTGTGGAGGCCAAGTCAATTGATATTTTTAAGGCCGAGATAGATAGATTCTGAAGAAGGGTCTGAAGGAAGGTCTCGACCTGAAATATCACCATACCTTCTCTCCAGAGATGCTGCCTGACCCGCTGAGTTACTCCTGCATTTTGTGTCTAAGTTCGATTTAAACCAACATCTGCAGTTCTTTCCTACACATAGATAGATTCTTGAATAGTATGGGTGTCAGGGGTTATGAGGAGAAGACAGGAGAATGGGGTTAGGAGGGAGATATAAATCAGCCTTGATTAAATGGCGGAGCGGACTTGATGGGCCAAATGGCCTAATTCTGTTCCTATCCCTTATGACCTTATGACCTGTTGTGCTGATAGGAAATTGTAAAAGGTCGAGGTTCTCCTTGAAGTAGAAGTTGATATGCGCCATTATTATTCTCCCAAAGCTCTTCATCACCACGGGCATTAGTGCCACCGGTCGATAGTCATTGAGGCATGGCACTTTACTCTTCCTGGGCCCTCTATTATTGATGCCCTCTTAAAGCATGTGGGAACCTCAGACCTCAGTAAATAGAGGTTGAAGATTTCCGTAAATACTCCAGTCAGTTGGTCTGTACGGGTTTCATTCCAAGGGTTCCCCCCCCCCCCCCCCCCCCCCCCCAACCATTGACCTCCCTTTCACAACCTTTCTGTGGCAAAGAATTACACAGATTCACTACTTTCAGATTTATGAAATTCCGCCTCTTCTCCTTCCCAAAGGAACGTCCTGAGGCTGTGACCTCTAATCCTAGACTCTTCCCCTCATGGAAACATCCTCTCTATATCCACTCAGTCCAAGCCATTCACTATTCTGTATGGTTCAATCAGGAATATCTCCCTTGTCCTCCGATAAGGGTCTGTTGTGTGGACGTGCGGTCGTCCCTAACATTGTGGAGTCATATCTCATGGAAACAGGCCTTTAGGTCCACAAGGGGTGCACAAATAATCAAGAATCAATCAACATTAATTGCATTATTATTCCACCCTCCCTCCGTATCCTGGATCGAACTGAAAGTTTCTTTCTGAAAGCTCCTTAGGATAAAAGGTCAATGGCATAAAACTGAGATATGGACTAGCTTCTTCGGTGAGAAGTCTTATGAATTCTCTATCTCAGAGATCTGCAAATGATCATTTACTGAGTAACTTTGAAGGTGAGGTTAATACACTTATGGATTCAACTGGAGATGGAGAGATACATGGATCAAGCAAGAAAGCAGATAAGCTGAAGGATCAGCCGTGATATCGAGTAGCTGAGCTGACAGCCCTTCTACTCTTCACATCTCACACATTCTTGTACTTAATGTTTTTTGTAAAAAAATAACCTTTTGAGTTACGTGAAATATTCCTTATCTGGGTACCGAGTTGGTGGGAGGATGATGTCGGATCTTGTTCAGAATTTCAGATCTAACCAGCAAACGTAAGATAATCAGTGGGAAACCTGCTGGCGATTTGGGTTTACATGAAGGGAGACCAAAAATGCTGGATTAACTCAGTGGAACAGGCAGCGGCTGTGGATAATAGGAATGAGTAATGTTTCAGGTCGAGACCCTTCTTCAGACATAAGATAATTCTGATCCAAGGTCACGGATGGCAACAAGATGGCATAAAGCATAACTTCTTCTTGCTGTGGATAGACTGCAGAAACATAGAAACGTAGAAAATAGGTCATTCAAGCCCTTCAATATGATCACGGCAAAATCTGCACCCTGTTCCTGCTTTTTCCCCATATCCCTTGATTCCTTTAGCCTTTCTTCTTCTTCTTGTGTATGGCGTGCACAGCCTAAAGTTGTCGGACAACTTGTTCTATTTGATCTTGTTTGATTGTGCACACCAGGTTGATTGCATTCGTCAAAACAGGGCGGACCACGTGAAGGTTGCAATCTCCCACCCCCCTTTTGCCCTAAGAGCCAGTGAGCACAGACTGCCATGGACAAGTGATCACTGGCACTAGCCTACACACTGGGGGCAGTTTACAGAAGCCAATCAACCTACAATCCTATACGTCTTTGGAGTGTGGCAGGAAACCAGTCCACCCAGAGAAAACCCATGCGGTCACGGGGAGAACGTACAAACTCCGTACAGACCGCACCTGTAGTCGGAATCGAACCAGGTCTTTGGTGCTGTAAGGCAGCAACTCTATGGCCTCACCACTGCGCTACCCAAAGAGGCACAGGAGATGGGGAAAGAACAGTTCAAACACTTGAGAAGCAATATTTTTAATTTAAAGAAACAAGTTTATTCTAGATGTTCCCTGCACAGTGTTATTTATCCTGGGAATAAAACTCTAACACTGTCATATATAGTCAGTCTATCAATTCCAATCGAGGTAGAACATAATCTTTCCATCGGACAAGTCATGAAGTCAGGGAGTCATATAGCACGGAGACAGGCCCTTTGGCCCAACTTGCCCATACTGACCCATCTACACTAGTCCCACTTGACTGCATTTGGTCCATATGCCTCTAAACCTTTCCTCTCTATGAACCTGTCTGAGAGTGTTGCACTTATTATAATTAATATACTTCAATGAGCTGCAGGAATTTGTACAGTCTTGAAAGGAAACAAAACAGTGAATACTTTATGGAAATGAAGGCTTCAATAAATGCAAAATGAAATGAAAATATACTGTCAAGTTGGACCAAAAGGAGAACTTTAGATCAGTTTAAAAGGGTAATGATTTTTCAGTTTATTGGTCGGTAAATTCTCTCCTGGGTTTATGAATATGATAACATAGCAATATATTGGGATATGAAATTTGGAATAGGGGAAGTGACTGAAGATATAAAATATGAATAGCAAATGACACCACAAGAGAGGTTTAAGCTTGTTGTCTGTTGTGGTTTAAGTTTGTTGTCAAGACAGTGTGAAAAGGTGGTTGGAGGAAATAGGTGGAATGCTGTGTTATACATCTTGTATCTATCCCTAACTTCTCTTGTCAGCCACGGTTGCCTCCTACTCCCCTTAGAATCTTTCTTCCTTTTTGGAATGAAATGATCCTGCGTCTTCCTGATTATGCCCAGAAATTCATGCCATTGCTGTTCCACCATCATTCCTGCTAGGATACCTTTCCAGTCTACCTTGGCGAGCTCCACTCTCATGCCTTCATTGTCCCCTTTGTTCAACTGCATCACTGACACTTCTGATTATCCTTCTCCTTCTCAAATTGCAGATTAAAACTAACCATATTATGATCTCTACCTCCAAGCGGTTCCTTTACCTCAAGTTCTCTTATCAATTCTGGTTCATTGGACAACACTAAATCCAGAATTGCCTTTTCTCTGGTCAGCTCCATTACAAGCTGCTCTAAGAATCCATCTCGGAGGCACTCTACAAACTCTCTTTCTTGGGGTCCAGAACCAACCTGGTTTTCCCAGTCTACCTGCATATTGAAATCCCCCATCACCACCTCTTCTTGCTTACTTCCCATAAAGTAAGTATGTAAAATATCAGTATGGTGTGTGTACTGCTATTACAAAGTGCCATGTCTTAGAGTCATAGAGTCATACAACATGGAAAGCCCTTTGGTCAGCACGGTGGCACAGTGGTAGAGTTGCTCCCTTACAGCGCTTGCAGCTGGGTTCGATCCCGACTACGGGTGCTGTCTGTATGAATTTCTCCGAGATCTTCGGTTTTCTCCCACACTCCAAAGATGTATAGTTTGTACGTTAATTGGCTTGGTATATGTGTAAATTGTCCCTAGTGTGTGTAGGATAGGGCGGGGATCGCTGTGCGGTGTGGGTCGAAGGGCCTGCTTCCACGCTGCATCTCTAAACAAAAAAATAAATAAAACATGCTCGCATCGACCTACATACCACATCTACAATTGTCTCATCTCCCTGCATTTGGCCCATCTATACCATTACTAATACTCTCATCTTGACGACTTGTCTGCGTTGTAATTAAATTTGTGCAAAAATGCTACCCTATATCGCTAGGATTTCCCGTACCAACCATTCTCCTCTGCTCCAAGCCACCAAGTTTTGTTCCGATCGGTGAAATAATAGAAAAGTTATGAAGGTTTAAAAAATCATGAGATCCGTAGATTAATCTTCATGCCTGTCAGTCACCATGAAGGTAAGGCCCCTTCCGGGGTTGAGGAGAATAAAGCCCCTGAGGCAGGGCATGAGTCAGTCAGCCCAGAAACCGTGAGTGAGAGTTGAGTCCAGAACTGCGAGTCCACCAGCAGTTTGTGAGTGAACTATAAATCTACAAGGCGTGCTGAGTGAACTGTGAGTCTATAAGCCGTGGCTCAGTCCAGAGGTTGCGCTCAGTCTGGAGGTCACGCTCAGTCCAGAAGTCGCGCTCAGTCCAGAGGTCGGACCTGAGTCCAGAAGTCGCGCTCAGTCCAGTAGTCGGGCATGAGTATAGTCAAGAGAGTTTTACTGTCATATGTCCCGATGTGTGTGTGAGATGGAGGGTGTGTGTGTGAGAATGTGTGAGTGTGTGTGAGTGTGTGATAAATGGAGGGAGTGTGAGTGTGAGTGAGTGTGTATGTGTGTGCGTGAGAGAGATGGAGGGTGTATGTGTGATGGATGGTGTGTGTGTGTGTGTGTGTTTTAGTGTGTGTGTTTTAGTGTGTGTGTGTGTGTGTGTGTGTTTGAGTGTGTGTGTGTGAGTGTGTGTGTGTGTGTGTGTGTTTGTGTGTGTGTGTGAGTGTGTGTGTGTGTGTGTGTGTGTGTGTGTGTGTGTGTGTGTGTGGGTGTGTGTGTGTTAGTGTGTGGAGGTGTGTGTGTGTGTGTGTGTGTGTGTGTGTGCGTGGGTGTGTGTGTGTGAGTGAGTGTGTGTGTGTGATGGATGAGCCCACCAGCCGTGAGTGAGTGAGTGAACATGAGTGAGTGAACTGTGAGTCCACCAGCCGTGAGTCACTGAACTCTGTCCACCATCCGTGAGTGTCTGAACTGTGAGTCCACCAGCCGTGAGTGAGTGAACTGTGAGTCCACCAGCCATGAGCGAGTGAACTGTGAGTCCACCAGCCGTGAGCGAGTGAACTGTGAGTCCACCAGCCGTGAGTGACTGAACTCTGTCCACCATCCGTGAGTGTCTGAACTGTGAGTGACCTGCCTTGAGTGACTGAACTGTGAGTCCACCATCCGTGAGTGTCTGAACTGTGAGTCCACCAGCCATGAGTGACTGAACTGCGAGTCCACCAGCCGTGGGTGACTGAACTGTGAGTCCAAGAATCTATTTGGCCCACAACACCCATATTAGTGCTCCAGAAATCCCCCCCCCCCCCACCCATTGGCCACCAATATTGTAATTTGTGGAGAGGTGGAATATTGCATCGGGGGACCAGCCCTCCGGTGTGAAAATGGGACCCAACGGGTCCCACTTAGTCTAGTATACCTCTAAACCTGTTATATCCATGTACCTGTCTAACTCTTTCTCTCCCTCTCCCCTGACTCTCCATTTGAAGAAGGGTCTTGACCTGAAACGTCTCCTGTTCCTTTTCTCCAGAGATGCTGTCTGACCCGCTGAGTTACTCCAGCATTTTGAATCTACCAAAGATTTTTTAATTAGCATGTTGTGTATATTATGTTAGAATATCCTGCATACATTATCTGTGTGTGGTATATTTATCTTACATTTGTATTGCATGTGTGAATATAATTAATCTACCACCTGTATACAGAATTTATTGGTTTAGTTTAGTTTAGTTTAGAGATACAGCATGACCGCAGGTCCTTTGGCCCACAGATTCCACGCATACAATCGATCATCAATTCACAATGGTTCTATGATATCCCACTTTCCCATTAGCTACACTCTAGCAGCAATTTACTAAAGGCCAATTAACCTACAAACCCACACGTCTTTGGGATGTGGGATGAAACCAGAGCACTTGGAGGAAACCCACGCGGTGACGGGGAGAACATGCAAACTCCACACAGACAGCACCTGAGGTCAGGATCGAACCTGGGTCTCTCTTGCAGTGCCCAGTAGCTCTAGTAGCTCTACCACTGTGTACATACTGTCAGTGAACAGTTTACACACAGTCTAGGTACAGTGTACATAACTATAATTTGTCATTGCCATTTGCTTTCTTCTAAAATTGCTTTTGCAAGATGTAGGAAGTGCAATATTTTACATGCTCAGATGCATTATTCTTCGGAGCGAGGACATTTTGAAACCTCTGATGTGAAATATTTACTGGGCTTCAGTGCGGTGCTTGGCAAGTCTACAAGTGAGTCACTTTCTCAGTAGGTGCATTCAATATTGCTATTACACCAAGCTCATCGGGAGTTTCCTGCAATAACCCGGTTACACAGGCTGAATTGGATTAGTTCCAGCACCAGAGAGGATATTTCTCAAACTAAGAGCCATTCCGCAGACATACGTATCTATCTCTTATTTGTCAGAGCGGCCTCAGCCAGCTGCCACGGGAAGGGAGAGATGCTGGAGAAGGAGGCGAGACTCAGGTGAAGGAAGCAAGGTGAATAGGATAAGGGGAAGCACAAAGCACTTTCAGCTGGCAACTCTGTTGTTCAATATGCAGCAATGAAGTCATTCTCCGGCGCGGTTATTTACTTTCGTCCAAGTGCGATCAAGGACATTGAGAGCAGATTGAATGTCTTGATGAAAAAGGAGCAGTGTGTTATGACTGTGCACGGTTACAATATTAAGGACAGACTTACTTCCGAAAGTCAAAACACCGCATTAAAAGACGGATGTCCAATCTCTCTTGAAGTTGAACTATAATTACAAGAAAGGCAGAATAGTATCACAGGGTTTACTAATCTATCTGTGATGGATTGTCAATGTGCTGCCCATTAATATCACCGCAAGTTAAGTCTGGATGACTTTGAAAGAAAATCAAGCCATGGCATATGACAAAATTATGATGTGAAAAGGGTAAATGCTGTAAACACTGCATTAGGAAGTTGATTAAAGTGGAATTCACACCCGAGGAGAGAGTGGTATCTGTCGTTCAACTATGGAGAGATAAATAACAGAGCTGAAATGCTTCAGGTCACTGAGGATCATAAGCTCAGAATCAGATGGAATCAAAGGGAATCATATCGCATGGAAACAGACCCTACAGCCCAATGAGACCATATCAACCATCAACTACCCGTTTGCATTAATCCTACTTTAGTCCCACAGTGTCTGATCTTCTCCCAACACCTACTAGATTCTACCACTCGCCCGCACGCACAACCGTGTTTGATATTTAACCCCAATGCACTTGGGACAGAAACTGGCATTTGTGAATGAATAAGATGCGTTTACAGGGCTGAAGGGGATCATTTACATCTGAGAATTTGATCCTGAATATATTGGAGTGCATTTAAGAGGTTGTCTGTAATATTCTGGAAATGCAACACGTGGATAATTGAGACATGATTTGTGACAAGTATTTCATAACTGGGAGGAACAGATGATTTGGACAAGATGATCTCCTCCACTCGATTTTTTTCTCCCCTAAGGTTTAGTTCTTTTAAGCCTATTTGTGGAGACTGATTGCCAGAAATACTCAACAACTAACTCCCAAGTAAGATGAAAGCAAACAAGATGGCCTAGAACTTATGTGTAGGAAGGAACTGCAGATGCTGGTTTAAACCAAAGATAGACACAAAATGCTGGAGTAATTCAGCGGGCCAAACAGCATCTCTGGACAAAAGGAATAGGTGACATTTGTAGAAGGGACTCGACCCGAAAGTCACCTATTCCTTTTCCCCAGAGATGCTGTCTGACCCGCTGAGTTACTCCAGTTTTTTGATTCTATATTTGGGCTATAACTTAAGGTCAGTCGTGTTCTTGAATGAACAATATTTTGTTAATAGATGAATTATTTAATTGTACACGCAGTATCAAAAAGCAAACTGTGCATGCAGGACAGTGCAAAACTATTAAGCAGAATGGCATTTGGAATTTAGTTGAATTCGCCAAGGAGAAGGTGGAATCCATGGGGCAACATTAAATACCATAGAAATATGAATTATTGATTAAATGAAATGGGTCTTACTGCATCAAGCAAACTATTGAGTCTGCTGAGACACATTGCCTGGGATTCCCATGAACTCCATAATAAGAAAGGATGCAGGGCTTTGGTTTGGAGCTACAACACGAAAACAGGCCCTTTGGCCCATCGAGTCCGTGCCGACCAGAAATGCCCGCACATTAGCACTATCCTGCACACACACTAGGGACAATTTACAATTCTACCAAGTCAATTATCCTACAAACCTGTACGTCTTTGGAGTGTGGGAGGAAACTCAGGCAACTGAAGAAAACCATGAGGTCATGGGGAGAATGTAAAACTCGGTACAGATAAGCACCTATAGTAAGGATTGAACCCGAATCTCTGGCGCTGTAAGGCAGCAACTCTACCGCTGCGTCACTGTGCCGCCCTTAGTTTGTGTGGCTGAAGAAACAACTTGATTCATTGCAGATATGAATATTAGATTAGCAATAAGCATATTTCACTGCACAAAATAACGTTTTTTAATACCCTTTATATGAACGTTGAAGGTATTAGGTTTAAGAAGTGGATTTATTAGCTGCTATTGAAAGTATTTGTTTCTGGGAACTCTGCCTCAATATTAGCGCTTACAACATAGAATATTGAATACTGATGCTGTATCCCCAGGAACCCCCACCACTCCCCCCACCTAATTTCAGTCCGAAGAAGGATTCCAACCCAAAATGTCACCAATCCTTTTTTTCCAGAGATGCTGCCTGACCTGCTGGGTTACTCCAGCACATTGTGTCGTTCTTCAGTATAAACCAGTATCTGCAGTTCTTTCCAACGCATAGAACAGCACAGCACAAGAACGGGCCCTTCAGCCCACAATGTTTGTGCTGAACGTGATTGCAAGTAAAACTGATCTCACCTGATTGTACATGATCTATATCGCTCTATTCCTTGCACTTTCATGTGCCTATCTAAAAGCCTTTAAACCCCACACACATATCTGACTCCACCACTACCCCAGGTAATACTTTCCAGGTCCCCACTATACTCCTCGTATAAAACTTGCCCCACACAACTCCATTAAACTCTCCCCTCTCCCCTTATACCTACCGTATGCCCGTTGTTACTGGACAAAGGTTCTGATTGTCTACCCTATATATATATATTAACCTTGCTTTAGTTTCATTTTGAGATACAGCATGAAAATGGGCCCTTTGGTCCACCGAGTACATGCCGACCATCGATCACTCGTTCACACTAGTTCCATGATATCCTACTTTCCCCACAACTAGGAGCAGCTTACAGAGTCCATTTAACCTACAAACCCACACGTGTTGGAGATGCGAGAAGAAAACGGAACACCCGGAGAAAACCCACGCAGTCGCAGGGAGAACGTGTAAACTCCGCACAGACAGCACACGAGGTCAGAATCGAACTCAGGTCTATGGTGCTGTGAGGCAGCAGTTGTACCAACTGTGCCACTGTGCTGTACAGCTGCAACTATTGAGTTGGCAGGGTGTGTACATGGGGGCAGGACAAGAGTGAATATCTACTCTGCTGTTTATTGGGGAGAATGTTACAGACTGATAGCAGTTTTGAAGGGAAGCATGTTTGAGGAAAAGGTTGAGATTATTGTAACAAATAATATGAATGTTATGAGTTTAGAAGGATGAGGGGACCCCGATTGAAATTTATCGAATAGTGAATGGCCTGGATAGAGTGGATGTGGAGAGGCAGCATGATGGCACAGTGGTAGCCTCATGGCACCAGATTAAATCCCGTCTACGGGTGCTGTCTGTACGGAGTTTGAACGTTCTCCCCGTGACCTGTGTGGATTTCCTCCGAGGTCTTTGGTTTCCTCCCACACTCCACAGACGCACAGGTCTGTAGGTGAATTGGCTTGGTAGCAATGTAAATTGTCCCTTGTTTGTGGAGGATAGTTAATGTTAATGTGCGGGGACCGCTGGTCGGTGTGGGCTCAGTGGACCGAAGGGTCTGTTTCCGCGCTATATCCCTAAACTAAACTAAACTAAACCAGTGGGAGAGTCTAGGACACTAGGCCATGGCCTCAGAATAAAAGGACGTACCTTTAGAAAGAAGAAGAGGATGACTTTCTTTATTCAGAGGGTGGTGCATCGGTGGAATTCATTGCCACAGACAGCTGTGAAGGCTAAACTATTTGGTATTTTTAAGGCTCAGTTTGACAGACCCTTTATTAGCAAGGGTGTCAGGGTTCATGGCGAGATCACAGGGGAATGGGGTTGAGAGGGAAAGATAGATCAGTCATGATTGAATGGTGGGCTTGATAACCAGATTGACTTAATTCTGCTCCTAAAACCCATGACCTTATATTCCTGTGATTTAAAAAAAATGATATGAAATTAAAGGACACTCAGCTTAATAGGGAGATGAAAACACGGTGGTGCATCAGGTAAAGCTGCTGCCTCACAGCCCCAGGGGCTCAGGTTCGATACTGACTTCGGTTGCTATCTGTGTGGAGTTTGCATGTTATTCTTGTGACCCCTTCCATGTCCTCTAGTTTCCACCCACATCCCAATGACGTGCGGGTTAGTAGGTTAATTGGCCTCTGTACATTGTTTGCTAGAGTGTAGGGAGTGAGTGAGACAGTGGGATAAGGTAAAACTGGTGTGAACGGGTGATTGATGGTTGGCGAGGACTGGTGTGTCTGTCTCCATGCTGTATGTTTCACACAATCAACCAAACTAAAAACTAGAAAGTTTATTAGATAGATTCAATTTATTTATTTGTCATTTGGACCCCTTGAGGTCCAAACGAAATGCCGTTTCTGCAGCCATACATTACAAACAAATAGACCCAAGACACAACATAAATTACATAAACATCCATCACATTGCTGTGATGGAAGACCAAAAAAACTTATCTCTCCACTGCACTCCCCCCCCCCCCCGATGTCAGAGTCAAAGTCAAAGCCCCCGGCTGGCGATGGCGATTGTCCCGCGGCCATTAAAGCCACGCCGGGTGATGCAAGGTCGCACACCGGGTTCTTGATGTTAGAGCCCCCGGCGTGCGCTCGCAGAGTCCGGCAGCCATTGCAAGCCGCGCGGGGCGGTGATGTAAGGCCCCGCTCCAGGAGCTCTTCAACCCCGCAACTCGGGCGGGAGAAGTCGCCGTTGTGGGATCCCTGTAAAGCGGTCTCCCTCCAGGGACCCGCAGGCTCCCGGTGTCGCCGTCCGCCAGACCCGCAGTTGCAGCCTCCGAATCTCCGGAGGTCGGGCTGCAGCAGCAGCAGCGCTCCACCACCGCTCCACCCGCTCCGGACTCGGCCAGCTCCGCGACGGTGAGGTGAGTCGTCGGCACCAGAGCCCCCAGTCTTCCTGTTGGAGGCCGCTCCTCGTTGCAGCCCCAACGACAATGGAGACCCGACAAAGAAAAGGTCGGGTCTCCCGTGCAGGGACAGATTAAAGGTTACCCCCTCCCTCCCCACCACCCACCCCCCCCCACCCCCCCCCCCCCACACACACCCAACCAACAAAAAATAACAAAAACTACATAAAAACATAGACTAAAAATAATAAAAACGCAGATGGGCTGCAGAGGCCGCTGCTGACGAGAGTCGCGCCGCCTACCGGGAAATAAGTATATTTGAACAAGTGACGTCAAATCTCAGGTAAGGATGAGGAACAGTAAAAATCTTATTTGCAACACCAAACCAAATTTAATATAAGGACGGGTCACACCCTGGACATTCCCTCTGCTCTCCTCTCCCATCAGTGAAAATACACGTCACCAGATCTGATAACAGCTGGGAACAGTTTCTTCCCAGCTGTTATCGGGCAACTGAATCATCCTACCACAACCAGAGAGCATTGCTTGCAGGAATCTACCTCTTTGTTGGGGAGTCCCTCAGACTATCCTTGATAAGGGGGAAATCCTTTTTACTGGCTTTTTTTTGCACAGAAATGGCCAATCTCTTATCATGTACAGAGGGTAGTTACACAGTTAAATGGCTTGATTGTAATCATAGTATTGCCCTTTGGCCAAGGGGACTGACTATGGAGTTAGGCAGGTACGGGAACAGATGATCAGCCATGATCACTAAATGGCGGTGCAGGTCGAAGGGCCATGGCCTACTTAAACTATGTTTCTACTTAACTCCCATCAGTGAAAAGCAAGGCATCAGATCCGATAAATGGGACAGTTTATTTTCATTAATGCCACAATTCTGGACTGACTTTGAGCCCCACCGCTACTGCGGAACTACCGTGATCAGACTTTACTGGCTTTACCTTGCACTAAATGCCATTCCCTTATCATGTATCTATACAAGGTAAATGGCTTGATTGTAATCATGTATTGCCTTTCTACTGACTGGTTAGCAATCAACAGAAGCTTTTCACTGTACATGTGACATTAAACTAAACTAAACTAAGCTAAGCAGGCACAGTGAAATGGGAAGTTTATTTCACTAATGCCACAATTCTGGAGTGACTTTGAGCCCCACCGCGGGGCCGTGGACTTATTATCGGAGCCGATGGCTTGCCTGGGATCGACGCTCTAACCGCGGCCTGCAGATTTCAACATCGCGGAGCTCGCAGTCTCGGGTTGAGACCAAGTCGGGAAGCTCCAACAATGCAAAGGCTTCGACCAGCCCTGACCCGGGGTCCGATCACGCGGCGCGGGGAGCTGAGATCCCACCGATGCAAGAGCTTGATCGTCCCGACACGGAGGTCCCGATCACTGGCTATGGGAGCAAGATTATCCCGTCAATGGAAGGCTTGAGGCCTCCAACAAAGAAGGGAAGAGATTTAACTTTTTTTTCCGCCTTCCATCACAGTGAGGAATGTGGAGGAGTCACTGTGGTGGATGTTTATGTTGAAATGTATTTTTTGTGTCCTGTTGCTTTTTATCGGTCTGACTGAATGGCAAATCAAATCCCTCGTGTGTTGCAAAACATACTTGGCTAATAAAGTATGATTCGTATTATGATTATGAAGTGCTGGGGAGTAATTCGGAGAAAGTCAGGATAGGCTGTGGGCAATGATATAACAGCGCTAACTGAATAATTTTCGGTTGTGCAATATTGGAAACGACACCAAGGTATCCGAGCTTGATGACAGAAGTGTCATCACAACCAATTTCATGGAATAACTGCGTCCATGCAAACTAATCATTAACTGGATGAAGCCACTTGAAGTTAATTGGGCAGATGGTGTGATGATATTTTTCCCTGAATATAGAGCAAAATGGAAGATGCCTTATAGGAGCTAATGACTTATAAATGATCTCAAGATTACAGGACATTTAGAGATGCTAAAGGCCATTCTGCAGCTCTTAATTCATAACTCCAAATAATAGTCGGACATAAAGCATAGAGCTGTACAGCACAGGGACGGGTGCCTCAACCCACAATGTCTGTGCCACCAGTCTGCGATTAATCTAATCTCCAATGCCCACATGTCATCTATACATCTCTATTCCCTACAATTTATTTATTGATAACAGCGCAGAAACAGGCCTTTCAGCCCACCGAGTTAGCACCGACCAGCGATCCCTGCTCGCAAACACAATCCTACATTAGGGCCAATTGTGACATTTATACCAAGCCAATTAACCTACGAACCTGTACGATTTTGAGTGTGGGAGGAAATCGAAGATCTCGGGGAAAACCCACGCAGGTAATGGGGAGAACGTACAAACTCCATACAGACAGCGCCCATGGTCAGGATCGAACCTGGGTCTCTGGTGCAGCAAGGCAGCAACTCTACCGCTGCTCCACCGTGGCACCCAATTATATTCAAGCTCACCTGCTCATGGGTTGCCCTGGTACAGGATTCTAAAACTGGGCGGGAAGAGGCTTATGGTGAGAGGGGAGAGATTGAAGGGGGACCTTAGGGGCAATTGTCTAACCCATATTTGCAAATGTGCTGCTGGATGAAGCTAAAGTGGATACAATTAAGGGCATTCAAAGATATGGAGAGGAACAGTTTAGAGGGCTATGCCCCAAATGCAGGCAAATGAGACTAACCCCTATGCGCTTGGTCGGCATGGACATGAAGGGCCTGTTTCTGAGTAGAATGGAACTGCAGATGCTGGCTTATATCAAAGAAAGACACAAACTGCTGGAATAACTCAACGGGTCAGGCAGCAT
This sequence comes from Leucoraja erinaceus, assembly GCF_028641065.1. Classification (NCBI taxonomy): domain Eukaryota; kingdom Metazoa; phylum Chordata; class Chondrichthyes; order Rajiformes; family Rajidae; genus Leucoraja; species Leucoraja erinaceus. The sequence goes on along the minus strand of NC_073408.1, from coordinate 22,683,068 downwards.
CTCTGGAGAAAAGGAATAGGTGATATTTTGGGTCGGATCCTTTCTTCAGACCGAAGGATCGAGAAGGCCAGAACAAAGTCCAGATAGGGTGGAGTCCATAATGACCCGTTGTTGGCTGGGGAAGAGGTACTGACACAGGGATGCAAACTGAGGCACGAGTTGGGCGACTAGGGTGGAGGGGAGGAGTGGGGGTAGGGGGGAGGGGGGACAGTGGGGGGGGGGTTGGGGGGAGAAAGTGGGAAACTAATGCAAGAGTTACTTGAAATAAGAGAAATCAAGGTTTGTAGTGCTGGGTGTAAGCTTTCCAAGCAAAATATGAGGTCTGTTTCTGTGATGTACAGCTCCAACATGATGACTTGTATTCTGCTTTGGTTCAATACGTGTAGCAATGAGTTTGCTGACACTCGTACAGTTTGTTGCATTCTCTGTAGTTCCACACAAGGTGTTAGTTCCAGTGTGTAACACTCTAGTTACATGTTATATTTCCTAGGATGACTCTTCCAATTGTAATTCTTTTGCTGATCTGACAGTAATTTACTCTGTTTTTTTTTAAATCAAGGGGATACTAACAACTGACATCCGTTACAAACCCACTGATTCCCACAGTTTCTACACTGTATGAGTCATAGAGTCATCCAGCATGGAAACAGGCCCTTCAGCCCAACTTACCCACGCTAACCAACATGTTCCATCTACACTAGTCCCATCAGCCTGTGTTTGGCCCATATCCCTCTAAGCCTGTCCTGCCCATGTACCTGTGTAAGTGTTTCTTAAACATTGCCAAAGTGCCTACCCCAACAGCCTCCTCTGGCAGCTTGTCCCATACACCCACCACGTTTTGTGTAAAATAATTACCCCTCAGTTTCCCATTAGATTTTTCCCCTCTCATCCTAAACGGAAAGTTTTCTTCACTACACCTAAATCTTGCAAGGGCGCCATCCCCTCTCACCTTGCGTCTTGCACGGAACAGGGATGAGACTAAACCTCCACATCCAAGCTTGTCTCCGCCAGCTCCTCGTCTTCCTAATGCCGCCATTTGGTTTACGTGGTGACTGAAAGCTCCTTCAGGCTGGAACACCGTGTCCACAGGGTTGGGGTGAGCCATGGCTCCGTGAAACAGCCCACGTCCCTCTGATGTACCAGTCTTGCTTAGTTTAGAGATACAGCGTGGAAGTAGCTCATTCGGCCCATTGATTCCATGTCGGCCGCTGTTTACCCGTTCACGCCAGTTCTTTGTTATCCCACTTTTTCACCAATCTCTACACACCAGGTGCAGTTAACAGAGGACAATTGCCTATGGGCGGCATGGTAGCACAGCGGTAAAGCTGCTGCCTTACAGTGCCGATCCTGACTATGGGTGGTGTCTGTACGAAGTTTGTTCGTTCTCCCTGTGACCGCGTGGGTTTTCCCCAGGTGTTCCAAGTACTCCCACACTTCTAGGATAAATGGCTTGGCAGGACGTCAGAGATAGGGGTCACTGGGCTCTCTTCCAGGGTACAAGAGGTACACGTAGCAACTGATTTGGAGGGCAAACATTATCCTTGCAAGTAGGTTTGCTAGAGCTACGAGGGAGGGTTTAAACTATAGTGTCAGTGGGCTAGGAACCAGGGGAAGCAGTCAGCACGCAGGACCTGATGGGAAGGTAGAGGTTATGACAAGCACAACTTGTCTTACTCACACACACACACACACACACACTATCACACACACACACACACACACACACACACACGCACACACACACACACACACACACACACACACACACACACACGAACACACACACACACACACACACACACGAACAAACAAACACACACACACAACCACCCACAGACACACACACACACGCGTAAACACACGCACGCATAAAAAACAAACACACACACACACACTCATGCACAGATTATGCACACCACAGCACACACATTAACACACGATCACACACCAACACATTCCCAAGCAAACACGGCATACACATGCACACACTGGTCTGGGACTAGTCAGACCACATTTGAAATACTGTGAGCAATTGTGGGCACCATATTTGAGGAACGGTGTGCTAGTCAAGAGGGTCCAGGGGAGGTTTACAAGAATGATCCCAGGAATGAGTGGGTTAACATATGATGAGCGTTTGTCGGCACTGGGCCTGTACTTGCTGGAGTTTCGAAGAATGAGGAGGGAACCTCATTTAAACTACTTAATCGTGAAAGGCCTGGATAGAGTAATGTAGAGAGGATGTTTCCACTGGTGGGATAGCCTAGGACTAGAGGTCATAGCCTCAGAATTAAAGGACACTCCTTTAGGAAGGAGATGAGGAGGAATTTCTATAGTATGGGGAATTCTTTGCCACAGAAGGTCGTGGTGGCCAGGTCAATGGATATTTTTAAGGCAGAGATAGATAGATTATTGATTAGAACGGGTGTCAGGGGATATAGGGAGAAAGCAGGAGAATGGGGTTAGGAAGGAGATATAGATCAGAACTTGATGGGCTGAATGGCTTAATTCTGCTCCTATCACTTTTGTTCTCATGACCTTTTCACTGTGCCTCATGACAGTAATAACATAAACTAAACTAATCTAAACTAAACGCTGCCTTTCTTACATTGTTCTACCTACATCCTACCCTTCCAATATGTGCAAAGAGTTTGAGATGATCTGGTATATTGTAAGATGACCAGCAGTGCAGCCACTGTCTATATTGTCATGCACATGTGTCACCTATTCCATCGCTCCATAGCGTTGTCTCACAGCTGAGTTTCTCCAACATTTTTGTCCACCAACTATACTGTCATGTTCTTCAGAGCCAAGGGATGGAGGCCTCTAGATCCTGGTATTTGGAAGCTGTCTCATTGCCATTCCATGAATTTATCATTCCCACTATTTCTGCTTTCTCGACATTTCCAGTGTATATGTAGAATGACATTTTCCGCGACTAGTGTCTGATCCTTGTTAAATGACCTCATTTTATAATGTGTGCAGTCTTACGTTACAATTTCTATTTAAAGGTTTATAGTCTATAAGCTTTAAGGTGAAAGGGGCAAAATTTAATAGAGATGTGCGGGGCATGTTTTTAAAACTTTGAGCTGTGGGTGCCAGAGGTGGTGGTGGAGGCAGATACAATAGTAGGATTTAGGAGGCTTTTAGACAGGCACATGGATGTGTAGGGAACGGAAGGATATGTGTGTGTGTGCATGAAGGAACTGCAGATGCTGGTTTACACCGAAGATAGACACACAAAGCTGTAGTGGGGCAGGCAGATCTTTGGGTAGAAGGTATGGGTGACCTTTCAGGTCTGAAGAAGGGTCTCGACCCGAAATGTCACCCATTCCTTCTACCCTGAGATGCTGCCTGTCTCGCTGAGTTACTCCAGGATTTTGTGCCTATCTTCGGAGGGATATGGATTATGTGCAGGCAGATGAGATTAGTTTGTTTTGGCATCATCTTCAGCATGGACATTGTGGTCAAAGGGCCTTTTCCTGTCCTGTGCTTTTCTATATTCAATGTTTTATAAACTCCCATCTATGTTCCTGTACCTCCAATGGAAGATATGACAGGAAATGAACAATGGCAAACTGATTTGACGTAATGATTTTCAGAGTTAGGGACCCTTCTTTCTACTGCCTTCACACCATTCTTTATTATCAGCTCCTTTCCCATTTTGCCTATCCTGGGACATTCAGTTTCCAACCTTATTCATTGAGGGGCAGCATGGTGGTGCAGCGATAGAGTTGCTGCCTTACAGCACCAGAGACCTGGGTTCGATCCTAACTACGGGTGCTGTCTGATCATGCCATGAATTTATTAATGAGACCACACCTGGAGTATTGTGTGCAGTTTTGGTCTCCAAATTTGTGGAATAGCTGGGCTTGTATACTCTGGAATTTAGAAGGATGAGAGGGGATCATATTGAAACATATAAGATTATTAAGGGTTTGGACACGCTAGAGGCAGGAAACATGTTCCCGATGTTGGGGGAGTCAAGAACCAGGGGCCGCAGTTTAAGAATAAGGGCTAAGCCATTTAGAACGGAGATGAGGAAATACTTTTTCACACATAGTGGTGAGTCTGTGGAATTCTCTTGAGGCCGGTTCTCTGGATCAGTTCAAGAGAGAGTTAGATAGAGCTCTTAAAGATTGCGGAGTCAAGGGATATGGGGAGAAGGCAGGAACTGATGGTGGATGATCAGCCATGATCACATTGAATGGTCATGCTTGCTCGAAGGGCTGAATGGCCTACTCCTGCGCTTCTTGTCTATTGTCTATTTCTCTTGATTTGAATGCTGTGTGAATCCAAACAGAAAGCCTTCAGGTTAGCACAGTTCAAACGTGTAGGCTTTGGGGGTAAATTTGCCATCCATGGTTAAGATTATAGCATTAAAGGCATTCCATTTATCTCACACTGAAGTGTCACTGAATCAATCACAAACAATGTAAAAGGTTGTTTAGTTTTCATGTGGCAGATTGCACTGAAAGACTGAAATGCTGAATCACCCATTATACTTAAACACTTAAGGGCCTGTCCCACCAGCATGCGATAGCATGCGTCTAGCGCGACCAAATGTGGTCGCTTGAGGCGTACGGCCGTGCGGGGCCGTTCCCAATTCGAACCACAGTCGTATAGAGTTGTGCGGGGCTGTTCCCGATATCATACTCACCAATCAGCTGACAGGAGGCGGGCCGACTGAATTTGGACGTCGCATGGCGTCGGGCGGTGACGTCATCACGCACCGGCACGTCGAGCGGTGACGTCATCGCGCAGCTCTACGGGCTAGGCCTATGCCATCAAGACCTTGCATATGACGTCAAGACGCTGCGTACGGCCTCAATGTGGCTGCGGGCCGACAGGCCGTTGTTGCGCGGGATTTTCGGACTGTGCAAGATTTTTGGAGCCCCGCACGATGTCGGGACCAGCCCCACACAACTCCATTCGCCGCCGCCGATCGAAGTGGGACCAGCCCCATGAGGCCGTCCGCCTCAAGCGACCACGTTTGGCCACTCTAGACGCATGCTATCGCATGCTGGTGGGACAGGCCCTTTATGTTGTTTAGTTTAGCTTAGAGGTACAGCACTGAAACGGGTCCTTCGACCCACAAAGTCTGCACCGTCCAGCGATCCCTGCACATTAACAATATCCTACACACATGGGACAATTTTACATTGACACCAAGCCAATTAACCTACAAACCTGTACGTCTTTGGAATGTCGGAGGAAACCGAAGATCTCGTAGAAAACCGACGCAGGACATAGGGAAAACGTACAAACTCCGTACAGACAGCACAAGTGGTCAGGATCGAACCCGGGTCTCTGGCGCTCGATGCGGTTAGGCAGCAACTCTACCACTGTGTCACCGTGCCACCTGATGCTTGAGAGTGGGTGTTGTTGGAATATTGCATTAATTTCTAACCCTGTGAGCAGCAGTTCCAGGAATTTAATTAAATCAATATCCCATCTTTGGGCTCATATGCTTCAAGATAGGCTCCGGGTATGGCTAAGTTCATTGGAGGAGAAAAATATCAGGACGATAAGATAATGAAAGATAAAATTACAAGAGGTGGATGCTCGGAGTGAAAGGCATGAATATAAAGGGCATCGGCAAAGAAGTGGAATGGCATGAACAATATTCCATTTTATTCCCACTTTGACCTTTCTGTCCTGGGCCTCCTCCATTGTCAGACTGAGGCCAAATGCAAATTGGAGGAACAGCACCTCATATTTCACTTGGGCAGCTTACACCCCAGCAAAATTAACATTAACTTCTCTAACTTCAAGTAGCCCTTGCTTTCCCTCTCTCTCCACTAGTGGGGGGGAGGTGGGAGAGAAGGAGTGGAGACAACATTTAAGAAGCCAGAGATACACGGTGGACATTAACATTACAGGTCGGTTATCCTTGGTTCTGAAATCTACTGTTTATGGTTTTTTTCCAAATGGACCAATGAAATTAACCAGTCAGCACCGGCTACAACCTCTGACCTCCTGGTAACTCACCACCACTGCACCTACAGCACGAGAATTCTCGCTACTCTCCATGGCGGCTTCATTCCGCTCGCCGCTAATTTTTCAACATGTTCCCCGGCAACCACCCGAGACCATGTGGCGACCATCCCTCCCACACCCTGAACCCTGCTAGTTTCATTGTTCACATCACTGCATTATCATCTCTCCCACAGCCAACAATGGACCATTGTGAGCTCCACCTTGCCTTGCTGGACTCATTTATTCTGTACTGTTTCATACCTCTAGTTTCGCTCACCCCTGAGGAGGCTGAAGAAGGGTCTCGACCCAAAACGTCGCCTATTCCTTTTCTGAGCTGAGCTACTCCAGCATTTCGTGTCCATCAACAAGCCTGATGCCTGGAGCCCCTGCAGCCCTTTGAATAGGAGATAGATCAACGTTCAAGCAGCAAAGACACTTCAGATCAAAGAGGTAGATTGTAGAATGGGTGGGCTCAGTCTACTGGAGAGGTTCCTGATCCTGGTAATCCCCAGGCACCTGCAGGGGCTTCCTCCGTCGCCTTCAACCGGCTCAGCCCCTGAACCGATGTCCCTCACCTCGCCCGGCCATCTTTATATCCTGGGGGCAGCTGCTGCAGCTGGCTTTGAAAGCGCTGGAGGCATTATACTCCTCACGTCTGCCTCTCCATCGACTCTGTCCGGGTTCTGCACTTGGATGAGCATTCGTGTCCTCGGACCCGGTTTCCCATTTCAGCGGCCGTGGCACCTCGGGAAGGCTCGGGAGCAGAGGGCATTGATACGCATGATTCCTGCTTCAAGCAGCTGATCTCAATGCCTCCTTTGGATTCAAGACTCATTCCAGCAGGTGGACATACAATCATTCATCCCAGGGACATTTGGCCAGAGATATACTCTCCTGCTCTGTGCAATTTTTATCAAGGTGGCCTGGTGTTCAGATCTCCTCCCTAGCTCCCCGTCACACAGAAGATCCAGGGAGCTAAACGTCTTGACCTGGACTGGATAGTCATCCCGGCACCTCAAGGCCTGGACCTCAAATACTTTTCTTGACAAACATAATAGGACACAATTTCTACAACTTTCTTTAGACATTACTTTAGACCTTAGAGATACAGCACGGAAACAGGCCCTTCGCCCATCAAGTCCACGCCGACCAGCAATCACTCCCGTAGACCAATACTATCTAACCTACACATTGGGGACAATTTACAATTTACAGAAGCCATTTAACCTACAAACATGTACGTCTTTGGAGTGTGGGAGGAAACCAGAGCACCCGGAGAAAACCCATGCAGTCACAGGGAGAACGTACAAACTCTGTGCAGACAGCACCCGTAGTCAAGATCTAACCCGGGTCCCTGGTGCTGTGAGGCAGTAACTCTACCACTGTGGCACTGTGCCGCCTTCTGCTCAGATCTAAACAAGCCTGCAGGTACCTTGGGATTTTACGAAACAGCACGAGGAGACAAGAATTTCTGCAGTATTTTCTCTCCAAAGCCGCGGATCCTAACACTGACAGGCACAAAGGGTGGCAATTTACAGGGTGATTATTTCGTCCAACAACGATCAGAGTATCTGTGTGTGTGGCTGACTCTGTGAGTGCAAATGACAGGCGTAAAACAAATTAGCTGGCCCTCCATCCAGTCAAAAACTGCACTGGGATCAAAATAACCGCCCGTCACATTTACAAAGTTCACACGCAAAATAAGTCTGCTCTTTAATTTCACAAGGTGCTGGAACACAGCACTGCTGAAAAAATAAAAGTGATTGAATTTCTCAGTAAATCACAACATGCCGAACAAAGAATAATGCAATTACATGGTGCCTGATGCTTTTTAGTGAGGGGCAGTGCTACACTATGTCCGCAGGCCTCCTCAGAGAGAAAGCCTGTGCCTTGCTTTGTAGATCAATGTTATATGTCTCGCTCAATCCTGTACAGAGGCAGCACATAAAGGTAAGAACCTGACTGCCATTTCCGTAAGCGTTGACACAATTGTTTCAGTCATTTTCTTCCAGTCTGAAGAATGGTCTCAACCCGAAACGTCACCTATTCCTTCTCTCCAGAGATGCAGCCTGTCCCGCTGAGTTGCTCCAGCTTTTTGTGTCTATCTTCGGTTTAAACCAACATCTGCGCTTGCTTCCTACACACAATTGTTTATCTTCCTCCAAGGTTTCTAGTTCTGCTTTATGCTTTATGGAATTCACTGCCCCAGGGAGCAGTGGAAGCAGAAACGTTAAATATATTTAAGACTAAAATAGATGTTTTTTTAGCTGCCAAGGGGATAAGGGGCTACGGGGAGAGGGCAGGGATATGGACCTAGGTATGGTTAGTATAGTAAGACCTGAGTGATCTCCTGGACAAGTGTCGATCGCCTAGATTGGGGTCGGAGAGGAATTTCCCGGATTTTTTTTCCCGAATTGGACCTGGGTTTTTATCCGGTTTTTTGCCTCCCCCAGGAGATCACGAGGTTCTTGGGGTGGAGAGGGGTGATAGCGGTATAAAGGGGAGGGTAGTGTCTTGTGTTCTGTGTCTTGTGTCTACTGTTTGTGGGTAAGTGTGTCTGTTTAGTGTTCAGCCATGAGCGAATGGCGGTGCGGGCTCGATGGACCTGGTGGTCTGCTCTCGCACCTACTTTCTATGTTTCTATGTTTCTATGCTGAAGCTTGTTGCAGAATTCAGTCCAGAGGTCATCAAATCATACAGTTTAGACACAGGTTCTACACGCCAAGATGCCCCACCTACGCTGGTCCCACTTGCCCATGTTTGGCCCATATCGGTCTGAATAATTACATGTCATAGTTGTGGGGGGAAGGGGGTAACTATATTTCTAGGTCCCTACCTGGTCGGTGAGGCAGCTTTTTCTCCAGGCTGCCCCGTCGACCCGTCCTCGTGGCCTACCAGCGGGTGTGGAGTGCCGTTTCCTGGCGGGGACCACCCAGCACCTCGGCTTCGGTGGCGGCACAGTGCTGGAGCGCTATCGCGGAGAGGAGCGGGCGATGCCTTGCCTGGGTCGCCACGCTGGATCGACGTGCTGGATCGAGGCGGTGAGCTGTGACCGCCGAGTTCAACACCTCTGGGCTGCGGGTCTGCGGAGCGGAGCGGGAGGCGTAGACTTCAACATCGGGAGCTGCAAACCGGCGCGGCCTTGTCGGCTTCGGAAGCCACGGTCTCCGGTAAGGAAGCGGCTGTTCCAGGTGGCCCAGCCACTGAGAGGACTCTCCCGACGCCGGGGCAACAGCACCCGGCGAAAACGGCCAGGAATATCGGGCCTCCGTAGAGGCAATAGCGGAGGCCTCAATAGGCCTGACTTTGGAAGAACTGGGGATGGGGAATGGACATTGTGCCTTCCCCCACAGTGGTAACCATTGTGGGGGGATGATTTTTGTGTGTAAGTGATTATTTTAGTTTTTATCCAAGATGGCTGTCGGAAGGGAGAGTGGACGCTGGCGCGGTTTAGCTGCTGCTGCTCTCTCTTCACATGTTGTTTTTGATTTTTTTGTTTTTGGATCGAATTCTGTCTTTAATTTGTGTATTGGTGATGTCTTTATTATTCATTTTACTCCGATTATATGTTTTTTACTCGTTAAATTATGTAAGGTGTCCTTGAGACTTTTGAAAGGCGCCCATTAATAAAATGTATTATTATTATTATAGGAGCAGAATTAGGCCATCGTCCATCAAGTCTACTCTGCCATTCAACCATGGTGGCTCTATCTTTCCCGCTGAATCCCATTCTCCTGCCTTCCCCCCGTAACCTATGACACCCTTATTAATCAAGAATGACAATCTCCCCCTTCAAATACCGAATGACTTGGCCCCCACAGCCGACTATGGTAATGAATTCCATCGATTCAATCAATCAATCAATCAATCAACCTTTATTGTCATCTTGCAAGCAACAGTTGTACAGTGCAAAATGAAAAGACGTTTCCCAGGGAATAGCGGAGCATCTCACATTAAATTTAAAATGTTTCACACATAATAACACTAAAAACAATCCAGTCCCTGATAGAACAGTATAAACAAATAGTTAAAAGCAGGTAAAGCACAACGTTAAAATACAATAAACCAATTATAAAAATGTCCGGGGCAGCTGATTTGAGTGGCCAGTGCCAGTTATTAAAGTGTCCGTGCCAGCCGCAGAATCAAGTGACTGTGAGTACAGAGTGACTGTTTAGCAGCCTCACAGCCTGTGGTAGGAAGCTGTCTAGCAGTCTTGTAGTCCGGGCTTTGATGCTTCGATATCTCTTGCCTGATGGCAGGAGATCCAGGTGTATGTGGAGGGGGTTCAGTTTGTCCTTAGCAATTCTCTGAGCTTTTTTCAGACAGCGGCTCTGGAACAGTTCTTGTACCGAGGGTAGGGAGACGCCAATGATCCTCTCTGCTCCCTTCACTACCCTCTGCAGAGCCTTCCTGTCCGAGCAGCCATGGTAGCCAATTCACCACCCTCTGACTAAAGAAATCCCTGCTCATCTCTTTTCTAAAGGTATGTCCTTTTATTTTGAGCCGCTGATCCTAGACCAGTTGAAAAAATCTCTCCACATACACACTATCCAGGCCTTTCACTATACGGTAAGTTTCAATGCGGTTTCAATTGTTCCCATCCATGTACCTCTCCAAATGTATTTTAAATGTTGTCATTGGATCTAGCTGAAGTACCTCGTCTGGCGGCTCATTCCATATACCCACCACCCTCCAAGTAAAACAGAATTCCCTTAGGTTCATGTTGAATCTTTCCCCTCTCACCTTAAAGCTTTGCCCTCTGTTTCTTGATTCCCCGATCATGGGTAAAAGACTTTCACCCTTTTGTTAACACACGATCTATTCTCCTCATGATTTTATACACCTTTTTATGCATCTTCATCGAAATCATTCCACATCCTCCTGCGCTCCAAGGATCCTTGTAAATCTTCACTGCAATCTTTCCAGCTTAATGCCATCCTTCCTAGACCAGGGTGACCAAAAGTGAACATGATGCTCCAAGTGTGGCCTCATGTGGTCAATGATCACTGATGTGGTTGCAAGGAGGGCAAAACTGGGTTTGTTTTAAATTCAGTTGTATATGTATATTTATATATATGTACAGTGGCTTGCAAAAGTATTCATACCCCTTGAACTTTTCCACATTTTGTCACGTTACAACCACAAACGTAATTGTATTTTATTGGGACTTCATGTGAAAGACCAACACAAAGTGGCGCATAATTGTGAAGTGGAAGGAAAATGATACCTGGTTTTCAAATTTTTTTACAAATAAAAAAACTGAAAAGTGTGGCGTGCAAAAGTATTCAGCCCCCTTTACTCTGATACCCCTAAATAAAATCCGGTGCAACCAATTGCCTTCAGAAGTCACCTAATTAGTAAATAGAGTCCGCTTGTGTGTAATCTAATCTCAGTATAAATACAGCTGTTCTGTGAAGGCCTCAGAGGTTTGTTAGAGAAAATTAGTGAACAAACAGCATCATGAAGCCCAAGGAACACACCAGACAGGTCAGGGATAAAGTTGTGGAGAAGTTTAAAGCAGGGTTAGGTTATAAAAAAATATCCCAAGCTTTGAACATCTCACGGAGCACTGTTCAATCCATCATCCGAAAATGGAAAGAGTATGGCACAACTGCAAACCTACCAAGACATGGCCGTCCACCTAAACTGACAGGCCGGGCAAGGAGAGCATTGATCAGAGAAGCAGCCAAGAGGCCCATGGTAACTCTGGAGGAGCTGCAGAGATCCACAGCTCAGGTGGGAGAATCTGTCCACAGGACAACTATTAGTCGTGCACTCCACAAATCGGGCCTTTATGGAAGAGTGGCAAGAAGAAAGCCATTGTTGAAAAAAAGCCATAAGAAGTCCCGTTTGCAGTTTGCCACAAGCCATGTGGGGGACACAGCAAACATGTGGAGGAAGGTGCTCTGGTCAGATGAGACCAAAATTGAAGTTTTTGGCCTAAATGCAAAACGCTATGTGTGGCGGAAAACTAACACTGCACATCACCCTGAACACACCATCCCCACTGTAAAACATGGTGGTGGCAGCATCATGCTGTGGGGATGCTTTTCTTCAGCAGGGACAGGGAAGCTGGTCAGAGTTGATGGGAAGATGGATGGAGCCAAATACAGGGCAATTTTGGAAGAAAACCTGTTAGAGTTTGCAAAAGACTTGAGACTGGGGCGGAGGTTCACCTTCCAGCAGGACAACAACCCTAAACAAACAGCCAGAGCTACAATGGAATGGTTTAGATCAACGCATATTCATGTGTTAGAATGGCCCAGTCAAAGTCCAGACCTAAATCCAATTGAGAATCTCTGGCAAGACTTGAAAATTGCTGTTCACAGACGCTCTCCATCCAATCTGACTGAGCTTGAGCTACTTTGCAAAGAAGAATGGGCAAAAATGTCAGTCTCTAGATGTGTAAAGCTGGTAGAGACATGCCCCAAAAGACCTGAAGCTGTAATTGCAGCGAAAGGTGGTTCTACAAAGTATTGACTCAGGGGGGCTGAATACTTTTGCATGCCACACTTTTCAGTTTTTTATTGGTAAAAAAATGTGAAAACCATGTATCATTTTCCTTCCACTTCACAATTATGCTCCACTTTGTGTTTGTCTATCACATAAAATCCCAATAAAATACATTTATGTTTGTGGTTGTAACGTGACAAAATGTGGAAAAGTTCAAGGGGTTTGAATACTTTTGCAAGCCACTATATATAGGTAATCCATTCCCCTTCAGTTCCTTTCCTCCACTAAACTAAACTTAACTAAACTAAACTAAACTAAACTAAACTAAACTAAACTAAACTAAACTAAACTAAACTAATCTAAGCTAATCTAAACACCTCAAACTCTGCACTACTCTTCAATGGTGTGTACATTGAATTCTACAATTTCAGATAACCCATTCCCCCTGAGTTCCTTTCCTACTCCCACCATTCCACCCTGGGTCTCTCTCCCTTTGTTCACCTTTCCCACACAGTTCCTCGTCATCATCCCACCTTTTTTCCCACCATTTCCCACCTTTTTCCATTGGCCTGTCTACATTTGTCTTCACTAATCTTTTCCTCTTCACATATCTGTACAGAAAGGATGGGTTGTATTTGAACCCGAGGGGGACCAATATCCTGGTGGGGAAATTTGCAAAGGCTACTGGGGAGACTTTAAACTAGAATGGTTGGGGCGAGGGACTCAAATAGAGAAAGCTAGTAGACAGAATGGGAGGCAGGAAGCAGAAAAGGGAAGCACTCGGGCACAAGAGGAGAAAGAAAAAAAAGGAAATAAACAGAGAATAAGAGGCGGGGGGTTTCTTAAATGTGCATATTTTAATGCTAGGAGCATTGTAAGAAAGGTGGATGAGCTTAGAGTCTGGATAGACACCTGGAAGTATGATGTTGTGGCGATCAGTGAAACATGGTTGCAGGAGGGCTGTGATTGGAAACTAAATATTCCAGGATTTCATTGCTTCAGGTGTGATAGAATTGGAGGGGCAAGAGGTGGAGGTGTTGCATTGCTAGTCAGGGAAGATATTACAGCAGTGCTTTGGCAGGATAGATTGGAGGGCTCATCTAGGGAGGCTATTTGGGTGGAACTGAGAAGTGGGAAAGGGGTAGCAACACTTATTTATTATAGACCGCCAAATTGGGATCGAGAATTGGAAGAGCAAATATGTAAGGAGATAGCAGATATTAGTAGTAAGCACAAAGTAGTGATTGTGGGAGATTGCAACTTTCCACACATAGACTGGGAAACACATTCTGTAAATGGGCTGGATGGGTTAGAGTTTGTAAAATGTGTGCAGGATAGTTTTTTGCAGCAATACATAGAGGTACTTACTAGAGGAGGGGCAGTGCTGGACCTCCTGTTAGGAAATGAGACGGGACAGGTGGCGGAGGTATGCGTTGGGGAGCACTTCGGGTCCAGTGATCACAATACCATTAGTTTCAATATAATTATGGAGAGGGTCAGAACTGGACCTAGGGTTGAGATTTTTGATTGGAGAAAGGATAACTTTGATGAGATGCGAAATGATTTAAAAGGAGTGAACTGGGACATTTTGCTTTATGGGAAGGATGTAGAAGAGAAATGGAGGACATTTAAAGGGGAACTTTTAAGAGTACAGAATCTTTATGTTCCTGTTCGGTTGAAAGGAAACAGTAAAAATTGGAAAGAGCCCTGGTTTTCAAGGGAAATTGGACATCTTGTTCGGAAAAAGAGGGAGATCGACAATAATTATAGGCAGCATGAAGTAAATGAGGTGCTTGAGGAGTATAAGGAATGTAAAAAGAATCTTTAGAAGGAAATTAGAAAAGCTAAAAGAAGACATGAGGTTGCTTTCGCAAGTAAGGTGAAAGTAAATCCAAAGGGATTCTACAGCTATATTAATAGCAAACTGGTAACAAGGGATAAAATTGGTCCATTGGAGAGACAGAGTGGACAGCTATCTGCAGAGCCAAAAGAGATGGGGGAGATATTGAACAATTTATTTTCTTCGGTATTCACCAAGGAGAAGGATATTGAATTATGTGAGGTAAGGGAAACTAGTAGAGTAGCTATGGATACTATGAGTTTCAAAGTAAAAGAAGTACTGACACTTTTGAAAAATATAAAAGTGGATAAGTCTCCAGGTCCTGACAGGATATTCCCTAGGACATTGAGGGAAGTTAGTGTGGAAATAGCCGGGGCTATGACATAAATATTTCAAATGTCATTAGAAACAGGAATAGTCCCCGAGGATTGGCGTACTGCGCATGTTGTTCCATTGTTTAAAAAGGCTTCTAAGAGTAAACCTAGCAATTATAGGCCTGTTAGTTTGACTTCAGTGGTGGGCAAATTAATGGAAAAGATACTTAGAGATAATATATATAAGCATCTGGATAAACAGGGTCTGATTAGGAACAGTCAGCATGGATTTGTGCCTGGAAGGTCATGTTTGACTAATCTTCTTGAATTTTTTGAAGAGGTTACTAGGGAAATTGACGAGGGTAAAGCAGTGGATGTTGTCTATATGGACTTTAGTAAGGCCTTTGACAAGGTTCCTGGTGGAAGATTGGTTAAGAAGGTTCAACTGTTGGGTATAAATGCAGGAGTAGCAAGATGGATTCAACAGTAGCTGAATGGGAGAAGCCAGAGGGTAATGGTGGATGGTTGTTTGTCGGGTTGGAGGCAGGTGACTAGTGGGGTGCTTCAGGGATCGGTGTTGGGTCCTTTGTTGTTTGTCATGTACATCAATGATCTGGATGAAGGTGTGGTAAATTGGATTAGTAAGTATGCAGATGATACCAAGATAGGGGGTGTTGTGGATAATGAAGAGGATTTTCAAAGTCTACAGAGTGATTTAGGCCATTTGGAAGAATGGGCTGAAAGATGGCAGATGGAGTTTAATGCTGATAAGTGTGAGGTGCTACACCTTGGCAGGACAAATCAAAATAGGACGTACATGGTAAATGGTAGGGAATTGAAGAATACAGATGAACAGAGGGATCTGGGAATAACCGTGCATAGTTCCTTGAAGGTGGAATCTCAAGGGTAGTAAAGAAAGCTTTTGGTATGCTAGCCTTTATAAATCAGAGCATTGAGTATAGAAGCTGGGATGTAATGTTAAAATTGTACAAGGCATTGGTGAGACCAAATCTGGAGCATTGTGTACAATTTTGGTCGCACAATTATAGGAAGGATGTCAACAAAATAGAGAGAGTACAGAGGAGATTTACTAGAATGTTGCCTGGGTTTCAACAACTAAGTTACAGAGAAAGGTTGAATAAGTTAGGGAGATTCAAACAAGAGGACATGACTTCAGAATTAAATGATGAGAGGAATAGTTTAGGGGTAACATGAGGGGGAACTTCTTTACTCAGAGAGAGGTAGCGGTGTGGAATGAGCTTCCAGTGGAAGTGGTGAAGGCAGGTTCGTTGGTATCATTTAAAAATAAATTGGATAGGCATATGGATGAGAAGGGAATGGAGGGTTATGGAATGAGTGCAGGCAGGTGGGACTAAGGGAAAAAGATGTTCAGCATGGACTTGTAGGGCCGAGATGGCCTGTTTCCGTGCTGTAATTGTTATATGGTTATATGGTTAAAGAAGCTTTTACATTC
Source organism: Leucoraja erinaceus (assembly GCF_028641065.1). NCBI lineage: Eukaryota > Metazoa > Chordata > Chondrichthyes > Rajiformes > Rajidae > Leucoraja > Leucoraja erinaceus. Next base: position 22,667,011 of record NC_073408.1, on the reverse strand, counting down.
AGTTTTGATATTTCCCGCAAGCTTTCTTTCCTGCTCTAGTTCCCCCTCTTAATTGAACCCTTTGTCCTCCTCTGTGTCTATCTTAAGAAACAATTAGACAGGTACATGGGTAGGATGGGTTTAGATGAATATGGACCAAATGCAGACAGGTGGGACTAGTATAGTTGGAGCATGATGATCGGTGTGGGCAAGTTGGGCTGAACAGTCTGTTTCCACGCTGTTAGACCCTATGACCTTACAAACTGAAAATAAGACACTGCATCCTGTTCTGATAACAATGGATGAGACAGGGGAGAACTAAAAGCTAATCTTGACTATGAAGAGGAGAAAGTGGACAATATGTAGATCAGGCGCTTTCTCTGGAGAACATAGATAGGTGACTTTGCAGGTTAGGTCCCTCCTTCAGACTGATTGTGATCGGGGTGGGGGTGTGTGGGTTGTAAAAGCTGGAAGAGGGTGCGCAGGCCAATGCCTGGCAAGTGATATGTGGATAAAAATGTGTGGGTGGAGGGTGGAAGTAAGTTGAAAGTGAGGGACAGGACAAAGTGGTGCAGGTAATATGTGAACACAGCCAGAGGGGGTGGGGGTTGATAGGCAGATGGTTGGACAAAGAGCAGAGATAAAACGGCCAAAGGCATGAGATAAGGAGAAATGTACAAATTGTGAAGCCAGAGGATGAATTGTAGATGGAAGGGGATGTGGGGAAGTGGGGAAATGATTGTAAATGTGTATGAAAGAACTGCAGATGCTGGTTCTTGGTTCTTGGTTACTTGGTCCTCCAAAATATTCCAACTGGAATTTAAACTGAAGGTGGTGAAGGGAGGGATTAAGCTAGAAAGGGTTATTGGTATCAGAACTGAACAAGGAGGAGGACACAAATGCAGGCTCAGACACAGGGCAGATCAGTCTTCAAAGTTTAATCGGTCCAAGTCAGTACATGGGTAAGCAAAACAGAGGCAACAGTACAATCAAGTATCATACACAACGAACTGGCAATGAGCACTAAAACACCAAGGGCTAAAATACAGACTAGCAGGGGATAACGAGACACAGGTGAAACACATCAGGGCGGGGCCAATAATCACATGAGGGTAAACGACCTGATAGGAAATGGGACCTGAAACAAGAGGAGATGTGAAACACCAAAATAAAACAAGAATGCACACTCTAATACTAAAAAACAATAAGAACCAGAAACTAGATCAAACCCGAGACCTGACAGTACCCCCCCCTCCACGGCCGGCTCCCGACGGCCCAGGATCTTCAGGATGTTGACGCCGATATTCCCTGATAAGTTCCGGGTCGCATATGTTGCGAGCCGGCACCCAAGACCGCTCCTCAGGTCCATAACCCTCCCAGTCCACGAGATACTGACAACCACGACCACGCCGGCGCATACCCAGCAACCGGCTGACCGTAAACACCGGACCCCCATCAAGGAACCGGGGGGGCGGAGGGGGTATAGAGGCAGGGACCAGAGGACTTTCCTTAAATGGCTTTAGTCGGGAGACATGGAAAGTAGGGTGGACCCTCATGGCACGGGGGAGTTTGAGACGAACCGCCACAGGATTGATGACCTTCGATATGGGGAAAGGACCAATAAAACGAGGAGCCAGCTTCCGGGATTCCACCCTCAGAGGTAAGTCTCGAGTGGAGAGCCACACCTTTTGGCCAGGCGAGTATACCGGAGCCGGCGTTCTTCCACGATCAGCCATCCTCTTGTAACGCGCAGAACTGCGCAACAGCATCTGACGAGCCCCATTCCAAACCTTGCGACAGCGACGGATGAGAGCCTGAGCGGAGGGCACACTGGACTCCTTCTCCACAGCAGGGAACAATGGCGGTTGATAACCATAGGCACACTGGAATGGAGAGAGACCAGAGGAGGAGCAAGGAAGTGTGTTGTGTGCATACTCCATCCAAATAAGGTGTTTGCTCCAAGTTGAAGGGTTCTATGCCACCAAGCACCGTAGTCCTGTCTCCCATTCCTGGTTAAGTTGTTCAGTCTGTCCATTGGATTCCGGGTGATAACCAGATGTAAGGCTGACCGTGGCATCCAACAGAGAACAAAACTCCTTCCAAAACCTGGACACGAACTGAGGCCCCCGGTCAGACACAATGTCTCTGGGAAATCCATGAAGACGAAAAACATGAGACAGCATGACCTCTGCCGTTTTCTTGGCGGAGGGAAGCTTGTGCAACGGAATGAAATGGACCATTTTAGAAAATCTGTCCACCACAGTCATGACTGAGGTGTTACCTTCAGAAGAGGGCAGGCCCGTGACAAAGTCCATGGAGATGTCTGACCAGGGGCGTGAGGGGACAGGCAGCGGATTCAGGAGGCCAAAGGCGGCCTGACGTGAAGTCTTGTTCCGAGCACAAATACTGCAGGCGGCGACGTACTCCTTAATCCCCCTCTCCATGGAAGGCCACCAAAACCTTTGTTTGGCCACAAACAGGGTTCGGCGGACACCGGGATGACAGGAGATCCGAGACGTATGAGCCCAGTGAATCACCTGTGAACGAAGAGACTCGGGAACAAACAGACGATTAGAAGGACACCCTAGCGGTGACTGAACCCCAGCAGTTGCCTCGGAAACTCTCTTCTCAATCTCCCAAGTAACTGCCCCAACAAAACAGGAAGCAGGCAGAATGGGAGTTGAAACCTTAGGGGACGGGTCAGGATCAAACTGTCTGGAGAGAGCGTCAGGTTTGCCATTCTTGGCACCAGGGCGGTAAGACAGTACAAAATCAAATCGATTAAAGAAGAGAGCCCACCTTGCTTGGCGCGAGTTGAGGCGTTTGGCTGACTTGATGTATTCCAGGTTCTTGTGGTCTGTCCAAACTAGAAACGGCTGCTCTGTGCCCTCCAACCAGTGTCTCCATTCCTCCAAGGCTGTTTTAACCGCTAACAGTTCACGGTTACCCACATCGTAATTTCTCTCAGCAGGAGAAAGTTTCTTTGAGAGGAAAGCGCAGGGATGTAATCGACCATCTGTGGAGGATTTCTGGGAGAGTACAGCCCCGATGCCCACACCCGAGGCGTCCACCTCAACCACGAACTGGAGTGATGGGTCAGGGTGAACCAGGATGGGGGCTGAGGAGAAGCTCCTCTTGAGTTTCATAAAAGCAGCTTCTGCTTGAGGGGACCAAGAGAAAGGCACGTGGGGCGAGGTAAGAGCATGGAGTGGTGCAGCAGTGACACTAAAGTTCCGGATAAACTTCCTATAAAAATTAGCAAACCCAAGGAACCCCTGAAGTCGCTTACGACTGGAGGGTGTAGGCCAGGTTGCCACAGCGCTGACCTTGCTCGGGTCCATCTGGATACCAGCAGGTGATACAATATAACCAAGGAATTGAACCGTGTTAACATGAAATTCACATTTCTCAGCTTTCACAAACAAATCATTCAGGAGCAAACGTTCCAGCACCTGGTGTACATGCTGCACATGGGAAGTCTCGTCTGGAGAAAAGATCAAAATGTCATCAAGGTACACAAACACAAAACTGTTCAGCATGTCCCGTAATACATCATTAACCATTCCTTGAAAAACTGCTGGAGCATTAGTAAGACCAAACGGCATGACCAGATATTCATAATGACCACTGGGTGTGTTAAACGCAGTTTTCCATTCATCCCCCTCCCTTATCCTCACCAGATGATAAGCATTTCTAAGATCTAACTTGGTGAATATCTTAGCGTCTTTTAACAGTTCAAATGCAGAGGAGATAAGAGGAAGAGGGTATCTGTTTTTAACAGTAATGTCATTGAGTCCTCTGTAGTCAATGCAGGGCCGAAGTGTACCATCCTTCTTATCCACAAAGAAGAATCCAGCTCCTGCAGGTGAAGAGGAAGGTCTGATGATCCCAGCAGCAAGGGCGTCGTCAATGTATTTTTCCATGGAGAGCCGCTCAGGTGAAGACAAGGAGTAGAGATGACCCTTAGGAGGCGCTGTACCAGGCAGAAGGTCGATGCAGCAATCGTACGGTCTATGCGGCGGAAGAGATGTGGCCTTGGCCTTGTTGAACACCTCCTTAAGGTCTAAATAACATGAGGGAACCTTGGAGATATCAGGAAAATCCTCCTCCCTTGAACGGGGAGGCTGCTGGAGGGTGGACCTGGAAGATCCCAGCAAACTGCTCCTTGATGGATCCTTCATAGACTCAGGAGAAGAATCATGCAGATAGATGAGTTTACAGTTATTCCCCCAAGAAATTACTTCCCCGGTACCCCAGTTCATGTGAGGATTATGGTAAGACAGCCAAGGGAGCCCCAAAACCAGAGGATGAAGAGGACAGTCGAGGAGATGAAAACTGATGGTCTCAAGGTGATTACCTGCCATGATGAGTTGAACAGGTTGAGTTCGGTGAGTTACCCTGTACAGTAGGCGCCCATCCAGTGCACTAGCCTCCAGAGGACTTTGAAGCTGTTCACGTTCCAGTTCCAATTCATCAGCCAAGCGAATGTCCATGAAGTTATCATCTGCCCCAGAATCAACCAAAACCTGCAGGGAGTGCCACTGGGAACGCACCAACAATTGTACCGTCGACAATTGACGAGAGGAATGGCTCATAGGAGTGGTACAACTCACCAATGTCCTCTCTTTCATTGGTGAGCCTTCTTTTACTGAACAGCTGTTCAACAAATGTCCCAGTTTACCACAGTAAAAACACCTCCCCTCCCTTAGGCGGCGCTGCCGTTCCTCCGGGCTGAGTTTGGCTCGTCCCACCTGCATGGGCTCCTCCGAAGAGACAGGTGGCGCTGTGGGCTGACTGGACCGGCCGAGAGGGAACAAGTCCCGACCGGAAGGCGAAGGGCGACGCTGCCGCCACGGCTGGGAGGAGGAACGAACTGCTGCCGATCTCCTCTCTCGCTCTCTTTCTCTGAGCCTAGCGTCAATCTGGACAGCCAGCGAAATCATAGACTCGAAGTCGGAAGGCAGGGTTAGTGGAGCCAATTGATCTTTGATAGCTTCAGACAATCCATTGCGAAAAGCATCCAACAAAGCAGCCTCATTCCATCCACTCTTAGCAGCAACAGTTCGAAAGTCAATAGCAAAATCCATAACTGAGCGATTACCTTGTTTCATGGAGACCAGGTTCTGTGAAGCCTCTCGGCCAGGATTGGAGTGATCAAACGTGCGAGACAGAGCTTCCATGAACAGGACCGACGTCTGGCAAACAGGAGAATTCCGAGACCACTCCGCCGTGGCCCAAGCCTCCGCCCTACCCGACAGGTGCGTGATGATAAAGGCTACCTTTGAGCGTTCTGATGGAAAGGAAGCCGCTTGAAGTTCGAAATGCAGTCCACACTGAATCAAAAAAGGTCTACACTTCTCCGATTCCCCTAAGAAGTGTTCCGGTCTTGCCAGGTGGACGAATGGAGATGCTGCAGCAGCCGTGGCCCTCGGAGCTCCTGGAGACCCAGACAAGGAAACAGACTCGGCAGGCACAGGAGCCGCAGCAGGAAACAAAGAATTCAGCCGAGTAACCAGGTGTTCAAACCGAGAACTTAAAGTGTTCACCTGTGAACCGATGTCCGCCTGGAACCCCTGCTGACGCTCACCGAGGTCCCGGAACCCGGCGACGATCGAAGTGAGTTGACCCTCATAATGCGAGATGCGCTCCTCTTGCTTCTGGAGCGCTGCACGAAAAGGATCAGAGCCCGCTGCGTCCATTGTTGGCCAGTTCGTAATATCAGAACTGAACAAGGAGGAGGACACAAATGCAGGCTCAGACACAGGGCAGATCAGTCTTCAAAGTTTAATCGGTCCAAGTCAGTACATGGGTAAGCAAAACAGAGGCAACAGTACAATCAAGTATCATACACAACGAACTGGCAATGAGCACTAAAACACCAAGGGCTTAAATACAGACTAGCAGGGGATAACGAGACACAGGTGAAACACATCAGGGCGGGGCCAATAATCACATGAGGGTAAACGACCTGATAGGAAATGGGACCTGAAACAAGAGGAGATGTGAAACACCAAAATAAAACAAGAATGCACACTCTAATACTAAAAAACAATAAGAACCAGAAACTAGATCAAACCCGAGACCTGAGCTTTAATTGTGCGTGGGAAGAACAAATTGCTGTACACATCTGCCTTTGTAGCTGGGATCACAAATTGGATCGAATGCCCTCGTCTGCTTCTAATTGGTTTGGGGTTGGTGTAGGTCTTGTGATCTATGTCTAGCTGACCATTTAACATTTTGTAAAAACAGGTCAAACGGTGAGCTTCACGTCTGTCTTGGAGAGGGTTCCACCCCAGAGAATTCAGACTTTTGGTGACACTCGCTTCTCTCTCATAGGTGTTAGTAACAAATCGAGCAGCCTGTCTTTGGACACGTTCGATGGATGAAATGTTTTTATCTGTGTATGGGTACCATGCTGCAACTGCGTAGTCCAAATGAGGTCTAACGAGGGTTAAATACAGCTTCTCCTTGACAGAAGCTGAACAATGATGAAAGTTGCACCTCAGGAAGCTTAGGCCACCTGTTGCTTTCACTGTTGCATGATGAGTCTGACCATTCCAACGCAGATCATTCTGCAATTTGATGCCAAGATACTTGGTTTGTTTGGATTCTTCAAGGGTGACAACAAGTATGTTGTAGGATGTGACGCCTGGATTCCTCTTTCTGGTGACACGCATGGTTTCACATTTGGAAGGGTTGAACTGCATGCCCCATTGTTGTGACAACTCGACCATAGTATCGAGATCCTTTTGATGAGCATCTTCATCATCAGTTGACTTAATTGGACGTAACAGCAAACAATCATCAGCAAATAGTCTGGTCGTACTTGCGACATTTTCATGGATGTCATATATGTAAAGCAAAAATAGGTGTGGGCCAAGTACTGTGCCCTGTGGTGGACCACGCAACACTGGATGCCAATTGGAGCTCTTTCCGTTCACACACACACGCTGAAGATGTTTTGTCAGGAAACTGGAAATCCATCGTTCTGTGTTGGAACGAATACCATAGAAGTCAAGCTTCCGAAGCAGTCTCTGGTGTGGGATGACATCAAATGCTTTAGAAAAGTCCAGCACAACTAAATCCATGATGACGTTACTGTCAAGGAGCTTGGCCAGGTCATTTGTCGTCAGGATAAGCTGAGACTCGCATGATCTATGCCTCCTAAATGCATGTTGGTTGTCGGCAAGAATATTATGTTTGCTCACGTGACGCATCAGATTACTATCAATTATATGCTCCAGCAATTTGAATTTGCAGCAAGTACTTGTTAGTGAAGCAGGATGATAATTCGCTGGGTTGGCGGTTGAACACTTCTTAAAGAGAGGAGTGATGTTGGCCTTCCTCCAATCCAGCGGAACATCGCCCGAGTCAAGCGATTGTTGAAAAATGAACTGCAAAACTGGAGCCGGTTCTTCGGCTGTGATCTTGAGTGCCTGATTCTGTATCTGATCTGGTCCAATTGCTTTTGTGGTATTAATGTTGAGCAATAACTTCTTGACATCTTCAACCTCAATTTTAATAGCAGGCATACCAGCATATGGGCTGGGCGGAAGGACTGGAAATGATGAAGGCTGCACATCTTCCCGGGTTTATACCAAAGATAGACACAAAATGCTGGAACAGGCAGCATATCCAGATAGAAGGAATGGGTGACGTTTTGGGTCGAGACCCTTCTTCAGACTGAGAGTCGGGGAGAGGGATGCAAGAGAGGGGTACGAGAGGAAGGGTAAGGTGTAAAAACGGAACATTAAAAGAGAAGTGAATCAAGGATAATCTAGAATAGATCATAGTTATCTAGGAGAAGGTGACAACAAAGCATACAGAGATAATATGAAATAGTGGACAGTCAGACTGGTTGGGTAACTGGGACGGAGAGGGATGGAGAGGGGAAAAGCATCATCATCATCATCAACATCATCGTTGAAAACATCAACGGGCACGGTGCCTTACAATGCCGTGTACGACCATGATCGCAACTTCGACTGAAGTGTGGATGGCCGTTGGCTCGCTAGGAGCTCATCCATCCTTTGACGGGTCTGGTTTTTGGACCTGCTGGGGGCCCACAGCCCCTCCTCACCTGGAAAACCTGGCAGGGGACACGGTTCAGTCGTCGACCATCCAACCATGGAGTAGGTAGCACGGGATTACATGGTACCCATGACAGGGGGAACTCCCCCCGATCTGACCTGTATCAGGGTTACTTGAAGTTAGAGAAGTCAAGATTTACCAACAGTCTCTTTATTTTTTAGCCTCTAGTTAAATATTATTTTAGTGTGTCCTTAGTTTTGTATTATGTGGTGGTTTTGGGGGGGGGGGGGGGGGGGGGGGGGGGGGGGGGTGAAATGTTTTTAATCTCTTTCCTCGATGGACATGCAACTTTTTCCGTATCGTATCTCCGTCTGCACTGTGGCTTGACATCGTGGAGCTGGTGACCTCTTGTCAGGGATCGACCTCAGAAGGTCCAACCGTGGGAGCCTGCGGACTTTAGGGTCCGGCTTCGGGAGCTCCGAGCCGCAGGAACTTCGACTGCCCCGATCACGGGTTTTGCGTTCGCCTCAACGTGGGAGCTTCGATCGTCGGCTGCAGGAGCTTCAATCGCCTCGACTGCGGATGGTTCAAGTGCCCCCAACTCCGGGAGAAAAAGGAGGAAGGAAGATAAGACTTTATTGCCTTCCATCACAGTGAGGCATGTGGAGAAGCCGCTATGGTGGATGTTTAAGTTACATTTTTTAAGTGGTTGTGTATTTTATTGCATTTTTGGTATGACTGTATGGCAAATCAAATTCCTCGTATGATTTACATACTTGTTTTGTTTTCATACTTGGCTAATAAAATCACTTACAATTACAATTGCCGCTGGGATGTAAGCTGCCCAAGCAAAATATGAGGTTCTGTTCCTCTAGTTTGCGTGTGGCCTCACTATGACAACAGAGGAGGTCCAGGCCAGATAGGTCAGTGTGGGAATGGGAAGGAATGTTAAAATGGTTAGTAACCGGGAGATCCATCAGGCATTGGTGGACCGAGCACCAAGTTTACATCGAGTTAAGAGACAAGAAAGATTAAAATAGATTAATTGGGTTGTTTTACTGCTACCTTACAGTATAAATAAACTGATCGAGAAACAGGAGAGGCTAGTTGCAAAGTTAATCCAGGGATCACAAGGGTTTTTGATTTTAATGGAAGTTGGACAAATGAATTGACAAGTTGTTTTCGGGGAAGTTTTATAGGACAATAAATCACAGAACTAGTGAGTTTAATGAGAATTTTCTTTGCAAAATGACACAGTTAACTCACAACCTCAAATTGATCCTCTGGAGATGTGATCACATTATGATAGAATTTTGTTTGCAGTTCAAAACTTTAATTTTGAATTTAAATGAAGCCAGTTGTCTAGAGGTGAGGGCTGTTTCATCTTAGCTACAGTAGTTGGGGAGAGAAAGATTGAACAGATGATTAACAATGGAATATTCAAGGATTATTTCAGAATTCTCAATGCATCTATATTCCTTTGAAATATAATAATAATATAATAAAAATCTTATTTATATAGCACATTTTTAGTCAACTTGCATTGACCCCAAAGTGCTTCACATAATTACATTACATTTACACACAGGCAAAGGTGGGTGAAGTGTCTTGCCCCAAGGACACAACGACAGTAGGCACTCCAAGCGGGATTCGAACTGGCTACCTTCCGGTCGCCAGCCGAACACTTAGCCCATTGCGCCATCTGTCGTCCCAAGAACTAGTTGTAGCCCCCCCCCTCAGTCATGACTGACCATGGGCGATGCATTCTGGTCGGATGCAAGCCTGGGCGATGTCATACGGAGGACAGGTTGTTGCCCATGCAGCACGTCCCCCCTCTCCACGTCGCTGATCGATCCAAAGGAACAGCAGGGCCGTTACAGTTTGGCACCAGCGCTGTCGCAGGAGCTGCCAGAGCGAGGTTGTAGACAACGACGAACTGCCTTAGGGGCTCCGACTCCGGATTTTCTTGAGGTTTACTCCTGGAGCCTTTTCCATGACTGGATATGGCCACAAGGCAGTGGAGGTTTTAAATCAGAGTTTTCCCTCTCCTAGATGGACTGCCTTCCCAGGCTGACGAGCCCCATCTGCCCGAGACTCGTGGGGGCGGGAGCGCCTACCTTCCCGTGCAGGTTTATAGCACCTGCCCACTGCCCGTAATATAGAAATAATTCACCTGTTATTAACTATAGAAGTTAAGAATAGCATTGCTTTAAAGAAAGAAAAGACACAAAGTGCTGGAGTGACTCAATGGGTCAGGCAGCATCCCCGGAGAACAGGGATAGGTGATGTTTCTCCCCAGCTGTTATCAGGCAACTGAACCATCCCACCAACATAGAAACATAGAAAATAGGTGCAGGAGGAGGCCATTCGACCCTTCGAGCCAGCACCTCCATTTATTGTGATCATGACTGAACATCTCAAATCAATAACCCGTGCCTGCCTACTCCCCTTATCCCTTGACTCCACTAGCCCCTAGAGCTCTATCTTAAATCCACCCAGTGATTTGGCCTCCACTGCCCTCTGTGGCAAGGGAATTCCAAAAATTCACAACTCCTTGGGAGAAAAAGTTTTTTCTCACCTCAGTCTTAAATGGCCTCCCCTTTATTCTATGAATGTGGCCCCTGGTTCTGGACTCGCCCAACATTGGGAACATTTTTCCAGCATCTAGCTTGCCCAGTCCTTTTATAATTTTATATGTTTCTATAAGATAACCCCTCATCCTTCAAAACGCCAGTGAATACAAGCCTAGTCTTTTCAATCTTTCCTCATATGACAGTCCCGCAATCCCAGGGATCATTCTCGTGAACCTACGCTGTACTGCCTCAATCACAAGGATGTCCCTCCTCAAATTAGGAGACCAAAACTGTATGCAATACTCCAGATGTGGTCTTACCAGAGACCTATACAACTGCAGAAGAACCTCTTTACTCCTATACTGAAATCCTCTTGTTATGTCAACACCTAGAAACCTGTCCTGAACTACTATCTACCACATTGGAGAGCTTTGGAACTATCTTTGATTGGACTTTACTGGCTTTATCTTGCACTAATCGTTATTCACATTATTCCCTTTATTATCATGTATCTGTACACTGTGGATGTCTTGATTGTAATCATGTATTGTCTTTCCGCTAACTGGTTAACATGCAACAAAAGCTTTTCACTATACCTCGGTACATGTGACAATAAACTCAAAGCAAACATGTTTTGGGTCGGAACTTTAGATATTAGACGTTAGAGATACAGTGCGGAAACAGGCCCTTCAGCCCACCAAGTCCGCACCGACCAGCGATCACCCTGTACACTAACATGATCCTGCACATTACACACTATATACACGAAAAGCTGGAGTAAGTCAGCGGGTCGGACAGCATCCCTGGAGAAAAGTAATTCCTTTTGCTGTCTGACTCACTGAGTTACTCCAGCTTTTTGTGTCCATCTTCGGTTTAAACCAGCATCTGCAGTTCCTTCCCACACACAGGGACAATTTACAACTTTGACTAAGCCAATTAATTTACAAACCTGTATGTCCTTGGATGTCCATGTAGTGTGGGTGGAAACTGGAGTACCCGGCGAAAACCCACGCAGGTCATGTGGAGAACATACAAACTCTGTACAGACAGCACCCGTAGTCAGGATGGAACTCGGGTCCCTGGTGCTGTAAGGCAGCAACTCTGCTGCTGAGCCACCGTGCTGCTCCTTCTTCAGACCTTTGGGGAAATTGAAGAATTAGCGCAGATAACAATAGACAATAGACAATAGACAATAGGTGCAGGAGTAGGCCATTCAGCCCTTTGAGCCAGCACCACCATTCACTGTGATCATCTACAATCGGTACCCCGTTCCTGCCTTCTCCTGATATTCCTTTACTCCTCCATCTTTAAGAGATCTATCTAACTCTCTCTTGAAAGCCTCCAGAGAATTGGCCTCCACTGCCTTCTGGGGCAGAGAATTCCACAGATTCACAACTCTATGTGTGAAAACGTTTCTCCGTTCTAAATGGCTTACCCCGTATTCTTAAACTAAAAAATAATTTAGAGATTTGGTTGATTATGAGAGTAAATTTGGAAGAAGTGTGTGGAAACAGCTGTGGGAGATTAGACAGGTAGAAAATTGGAACAGAAGAACATTAGAGCATAACAATTTGTTATTCCCTCTCCCCAAGGACGATAAGGGAATGGAATAGGTTACCACGCAACACACGTGCTGCTCCCGATGTTAAGTCATTTCAAAAGGAGATTGAGCAACTAGATCTCCTCAACTTGGTCAAAAAGGCCCTCTTCAAAATGTAATCGCTACTATACTCACTCCGACCTGTGCGAGATAACCACTTATGAGGTATTTGCGCAGTAATCAACCAAAACTAGGAGCTGAATCAGCCATTGTCCTCTCAAATCTGCTCCAAGTCATTCTCCAAGTCATTGAAAAATATCTGATCTTACACCCTTCCTTAGTTCAAACCTCCAGACGTTATAATCTCTCACTTTCTTCCTAATTACAAAACTAGTTTCTTCCCCAGTCACAGAACCGACCCACATCCCTCTGCCACTCTTAGTAACCTTCCATCCAGAGTAATTCACTTGCTGATTGGTAGGAGCTTCATGACACTCAGCAGTTCTCATAATCCTTCAATGCTCATTCAAATCTCTATAAAATATCTTATTTTTTCCTCCTCAATGAAATAGCCTGTAATTGTCAAATTTACACCTTCCACCTATTCTCAATGAGCCCTACTCATCTTGAGGAGAACATTGCAGCAACTATGGACAATATGATCAAATTTGACAGTTTCTTTGCTAATTCTCTTATGGCTGTAATTTGGTCTGTTCATTAAAAAATATTTTTTCTATTCTTGAATAAAATGCTCCTCCTTACCTTTGTGTATTTGAATCATTAAGCCTAATATAACATGATTAAGGTTTGTTGATAATTGTCCATTCAGTGAATAAACAAATAAGAATGTGAAAAAGCAATAAGACACGTTGAGAATCAGAAGGCAGGGTGAGAAATTGCTAGAGGTTTGAGTGGCATGGTGGTGCAGCGGTAAAGTTGCTGCCTTAGAGCGCTTGCAGCGCCAGAGACACGGGTTTGATCCTGATTACGAGCACCGTCTGTACGTAGTTTGTACGTTCTCTCTGTGACCTGCGTTTTCTCCTAGATCTTCGATTTCGACCCAAAACGTCATAAATTCAATTTTTTCTCCAGAGATGCTGCCTGGCCTCCAGAGTTAGCCCAGCATTTTGAGTCTACCTTCTTAAAGTCAATGTTGGATCCAAATGTTGGATCAACATTAGATCCAAAAGACTGTAGGGTATCCAAATGTTGTGTTTCAAGTTCACATTGTGGTCCAGTGCAACAGCATAGAGGGCCAAAGAGGGATAGACTTTAGATACAGTGGGGAAACAGGCCCTTCTGCCCACTAAGTCCACGCCAACCCAATACACGAGTTCTATCCTACACACTAGGAGCAATTTTACCGATGCCCATCAACCTACAAACCTGTACATCTTCGGAGTGTGGAAGGAAACCGGAACACCCAGAAAAAACCCACACGGTCTCAGTGAGAACGTACAAACATATATACAGCACCTGTATTCAGGATCAAACCCAAGTCTCTGGCACTGTGAGGCAGCAAATCTATCACTGTTCCACTATGAGGGGATATAGAGAGTCATAGAGCCCAACATCCCTGCTGACCAAGACGCCCCATCTAACCTAGTCCCATTTGTCCACGATTGGTCCTAATTTCTCGGAACCTTCACTTTCGTTGTATATGTCCAAATGATTTTTAAATGCCGTTATTGTACCTGCCCCAACTAACTCCTCCGGCAGCTCGTTCCATATACCCAGCACACTCTGAGTGAAGATGTGGCACCACAGGATCCTACTAAATCTTTCCCTCTCACCTGAAACCTATGTCCTCTCGTTCTTGATTCCCCAACCCTAGGTAAGAGACTCAGAGTCAGAGTTAAAATGGCAGGCAAATGTCTCACTGTGAGGATGACCCTGAACATATCAATGTAATGGTTTATTTAACATTATTTCACATTCCTGAACACTAAAGAGCAAAACTATATGCATGATAATCCTACAGCAAAGAGTAGGAGTAAACGGGTCCTTTTCACAATGGCAGGCAGTGACTAGTGGGGTACCGCAAGGCTCAGTGCTGGGACCCCAGCTATTTACAATATATATTAATGATCTGGATGAGGGAATTTAAGGCAACATCTCCAAGTTTGCGGATGACTCTAAGCTGGGGGGCAGTGTTAGCTGTGAGGAGGATGCTAGGAGACTGCAAGGTGACTTGGATAGGCTGGGTGAGTGGGCAAATGTTTGGCAGATGCAGTATAATGT